>NC_030426.2:21843698-22086198 GCF_001660625.3 Ictalurus punctatus | reverse complement strand
ATATCAAATATTCTCCTTGTTCTGTAGTACTGAAGCGTTGTAGTACTGTATGAACTCACTTTCTTTGGTTTCATCCCACACATCATTTGTACAACAGTCATTCTCCATCTGTTTGCAGCCTCCTAGCATCATGAATTCTTCACTCTTTTATTTATTTATTTAATTAATGTATTTTTTTTTTATTATTATTTCTCTCCATGTGAGTGGAGAAACCTTTTTTTCCCAGCCTCATTCTGGAAACATATGGCAGGGAAATCTGACATTGGAGCTCTCTAATGTTCATTTGAAAAATAGCCAGCTATTACTCAAGGTCATAACCTCACTTTTTGAATATATGGGTTCAACTTTGCATAAGTCCTCTTGAGTCTTGGGGAACAGCATGGATGCAAAAGGAGTAGTGAAGCAATTAAAGGGGTCCGCTCTTCTTTCCAACAGACTGGCCCCAAAACACAGCCACCAGTATTCAGAATAGGAGTTAATTAACCTGGGAAATTTCTGTTAATATATAACAGGTAAAGCCAAGCACATAAACTCAATGCATTTCCTTCACCTTAGTCTGGATTAATTCCTAGATCAATTATAACTTTTACAATTTGATCATACTATTTGTGTGGAAGCCTTGAAATATCCTTCAGAAAATGTACCTGTATATATACAGGGTGCCCCAAAAGTATCCATACATACATAGGGGACTATGTTTGCAAGCACCACATCGGTTGTGCCTTCGTCTGCAACACTTCCAGTCTTTTTGAATTTGATAATAAGTTTGTTAACTGTTTCATGTGTGATGTGCTTGCAATGTTTCCTGTTAAAGTCCATTGTGACTCATTGGGAAATTCACTGGATTGGAGTTCCCAATCCAATCATGAGAATGATTTCAATACATGCTTCTTTTGCCAAATGCATTCTTAAAGGCAATCTGAAATATGTATATATATATATATATATATATATATATATATATATATATATATATATATATATATATATATTCAATATAAACAAAGTAAGAAAAACTTTGGAAAAGATTTTGCTAAAAATTAAATCTCCCCTATGTATGGAGTCTTTTGGGACACCCTATATACACACACACACACACACACACACACACACACACACACACACACACACACACACACACACACACACACACACACACACATGTATACTCATGTTTCTCTTTTGCATGTATCATAAACACAAGCAATTTAAAATCTGGCTACTCCAGAAGTGAAAAAAAGGATTTAAAGATTCCATTCCACTGTGGCTAAGGAGCACCATGGAGGTTTTTATAGGCCATAACTGATTACATACTGAATGTCTTTGCATTAATTGCTACAGCCTGTAGCTATACAGCAAATTTGTCAAAGCATGACATTCATTGTGTGTAGAAATCACACTTAGCTAGCAAGGCTTTAGACATCTTCAGGCATTCTGGCTTGTATATTTGCAGGAAGGCAAGCTTAAAAAGTGCATAAACACATCATAAATTTTCACATTATTTTGGCAAAATATATTTCTGCTTTTTATGAGAAGATCTGTCAGTATATTATTTGCAGAAAGGCCCCCTTTTTTTTGTCAAAACATGATTATTCATCATTGTTGGTTGTTTGTCAAAATGCATTAAAAAGGCATTGTTTAATTATTTAATACATCTCAATCACAGTACTGTGTAGCAAATGAGTTCATCTTAACTTAAGTCAATCTCAAATCCTCCAGAAATCTCAAGATTGAGTGACATTTTGTATTTAAATGAATAATCATGTCAATGCACAGTAATTATCACTCATTAGTTCAAAGTCAGTATATAATATAACGCTGGCTTTATATTGTGGGAATTTTTTCCTGGTTTTGCTGATGCAGACAAAATTCACACATCATAAAGAATTTTGTGGTCTTAAAACGCATACTGTGATGCGTTCACTGGCAGACAGTGACTTGCCATTGAGACTAACAACAGACAATGAAAGTTTCAGAAATTCTTCATTAAAATCTACTACTAAAACCTGCTACAAACTCATCTAAATACCGCCAATATCAGGACACCATAGAATTACACAAAACTCATGGGACAGCTTTAAACATGGCAATGGAGAAATGTAAATGAAACATAGCAGACAGAAAATAAAGATCATTAGTACGTCAAGCTTGCTTTGAAGAATGTCTTTATGTATGCAAGCCCATTTCCTGCAAGGGCCTGGATTGTGCTGATTTATGATGTAAGCTGATTTTTGATGTGTGCTGATTTTTGATTTATGATTTAGTCATTTTCTTTAATCACTGGTCTATCATTAGAGGATTGTATAATCTGACAGGAAAAACATGTTATAGCATAATCTTAGATAGAATTCAGCCAAGGCTTTAATGGGACCATCAAATAATAACATTAAAAGACTGCTGCACAATGTAAAACATGCTGTAGTAATGCCTCAATGCATATTCCTCTATACAAGTTCCTCCTGTCGCTTATCCATTTGATGTCTCAGGTGATCTTCAATATGGATATCCATAAAATAATTACTGGTAACACTTTAAATAACACTTTAAATAAAGAATCAGAATCAGTGCACATGGTAAACAATGTCAAAAACTACATTAATCCATAATCAAAAAATTTTAAATAAATAAATAAATAAATAAATAAATAAATAAATAAATTGGAACAAGAAGTCAAGGCTTACACTTTAAGTAGCATGATAATAATTTTCAAAAATATTATAACAAAATGGTATAAATACAAAACAAACAAACAAACAAACAAGCAAACAAAAAACTAATCAAGAGCTAAACACAGAAGAGGTTAACACAATAGGGAAACAAACCAATGACAGGACTGAGGTGAAGCCTGGACCAACACAGAAACAAAGCACATGGTAATTTATACAAAAGGACATGACATGCAAGCATTGCTTGTGGTATTGGGAACTGAGATATATGCTGAGAGGAGGATTTTGTATGTTATATCATAGCTAAGCAGTAATGAAGAATTGTGAATTCACATTTCAAGAAGCCACTTTTGACAACTGCTAAAGTAAAATGTTTGTACTGTATTTTGCCACAGTTTGAACACAGTATGGATAAAAGTGTCTGCCAAATGTAAATTGAAAGTGGCTGTCATGTTTTAGCTTAAGGTACAGTGGGTAAATCAGGCTTCTGAAACACAAGGTGCAATTGAATTATTACATTAACAAAAACAGCACATTAAAACAATGAGAACGGGAAAAAACTGTGTATCGCCATCTTCTAAAATTTGACCTAACAATTTTGGCTTATAATGGAAAGCACCCCGGTGGCTTCACTGCTCATGTCGATTGCGATAATTGCGGTGCTTTCATGCAAGACCAGGCAGGAGACATTTTCCAATGCAATATACAGAAATACTTAGAGATTTGCCTTTTTCCTCCCAGAGGGATATGTCAGACAAAAGAAGTGGACTGGAAAATATGTTGTTGTTTTGTTGTTGTTTTTTAGATTACACATCCCTAGTTTTCCATACAGTAAACAAAATGAACGAGTGTGGCTTCTTAGCTCTCACTGAGGAGGGTTTCTAGCATTCAGTGCTTTCCACTCTTTTGTCCTTGTCTAACTCAGATCACTGCAATGACTCATACTATATGGTGATTGGCACATAATACTGGAAGGGGGCTGCTGGCATTTCTAAACAAAATGAAATCTGCGCTGCTTGTCAGCACATTCCCCCTGCAGTTAGTGCAAACAAGCAGGTTCTCCAAAGAATTTTCTGATTTGTAATTGCTTTGCATTCATGACACTTCATGGACTTTTCTACTCTTACTCCCAATTCTCCTTCTCTTTTTCTCTTATATGTATGTGTGCTATGACTGCCGGGCAGTTCCTCATTATTTGTATTCTCCTACCTGCCAGCACTAATGAGAGAAGGGACCGGTGCCAGTGTGACAGAGTTGGTGGATTAATGCCCAAGCAGCAGTGGGCGAAGTTTGGGGAATACAGCAGGCCCGCAGTTCATTACACCTGATATATGACATTTTTAGCGTTATGAAGTTCACTTTAATAATAAAGCCTAATAGTAAATACTTGAGACTAATCAAAACTCCACCCAACAAAACGTTCTGCCTAGAGGGACTGCAGCTGAGGCAAGTCTGACTTTAGAAAAAAACAAAAACAAAGATGTAGGTTGTGCCTTTCCATCTGCTTTTTATTAATACATAAAAGTGTTTGTGGTGTTTGTAGTTCCAGCAAATAAAGATGAGTAGTGTATAGCATTCAAAGTAGGATAGAACTTTAAAACAAATTCTGTTTCACTTGAGATAACAGTATTATGTTTTTCTTAATGCCATTTCCGATTTTTTTCTGCATTTGAAATGCATTGTATGTAGTTGTATTTATTTTGTAATGCAAGCCCACTGTCTGGTTATGCAGAGCAATTAACTTACTTTGATCATTACTTTGATCATATGTAGCGCTTTTACAACTAGCAAGAGAAAAACACCAGGGTTATGTTTAAGAGAAGAGTGGAAAGTACCAAATTACATGCACTCTTGTTACAGTGGCTACCCGAGTACATGATCCACAGTAATGGTAGTAATTAAAAAAAACAAAACAAAACAAAAAAACACTTTATTTGTTACATTTATTTTTGATCACCTTGACAAAATAGAAAAGTAATAACACAGTATGTAAGCCAAATTTTGCTGAAAATCAATAGAAATCCTCATAGAAGTTGTATTTATTTTAACGGTTATAATGGGAATTGTATTGGTTTTAATGGAAATTGTAATGGTCCCTATGGGCCTCTAGTTGTAATTTGTTGTCTTTATTGGTGGCATGTTATGTCTAGTGGATATCATTACAGACTGGTAATGGTTTTATTGGTTAGCTGATGTGTAATGGTATTTGTAGTGGAAACCATTAGAATTTCTGTGATGTTTTCTATAGTTTTTTTCCCCCCCAGCAGGTATTGCTCTTTCAAGATTCAATAAAAAATAATAATAAAGCAATTTCCTGTCGAAAGCCTCACTTCCAAACTTTTATTTTTACTCAAATTAATTATTACTATAATCGCAATAATTTTACTCAAGTCAGTCTGTTTTGTGTTATTTCCACCACTGGTTATGTCACACTGCAGAGGCATCATTATCATTATTGAGGCTTAATTCAGTGACTGCAAGATATAGAAAGACAGAAGGAGGGAAGAAAATGAGAAAAATACAGGCAACAAAACAATTCACACCATCAAAGAACTACTGCATTATAAGGTGCATTATACAGCTTGTGTGAATATTAAATGCTAAATTGATGGTGTTAACAGCAGCCGCCTTCATCCTCATCAATGCTGCTGGTGTGAATTTTACCAGCTGACAATGCACAGCAATTCCTCAGATGAGCCGCAGGCTTTGAGCGCAAAGACAAATTATCCTTTGATATGAAACAGATTGTTTCCTTAAATACCTGCTGTGTTAACGAGGCCCCGGTGTTGCGTTTGGCTTTCTCCAGTCTCTCTTTTCTGAGTCCGGGGCTTGAGCGGCTGGCCCGGGGAGGCCCAAGCTCACTGAGTGATTAACTAAAGTTTGGAGCTGACAGGCCTGCAAGTCTCTGAGGAGGGACAAGCTGGACTAATATGGGGCTCTGTATAACAAGACTGGACGAGTGATGGAGGGAGGGAGTGAGGAAATGGAATGGCTGGGCATACAAGAGAGACTCCCAGGCAGGAGATGAGAAAGGGAAAAAATAAATAAATAAATAATAGAAAGCTGACAGCAGAGAAGTAAGCCCCTAATCAGTACAGCCCTATCAGCTGCCTGAAAGCAAGATGCAGGTGAAGCCCTGAAAGGTCCAGGTGGTTCTTTCACTGTTTGAATTTTTCACTGTTAGCCCCATTGCCTTGTAGGCCCTTTTGATGGTTTTATCATGATATTCATTAGGATGATTGGTCAGTGTTATCTGACAGGGACACTGATGTCCATCAATTATTGTGCATTGTGACAGATCCTGCTACACACAGCAATGCCTTTCAAAATAAAATAGATAGAATCCAGATTTTTGCTCCATCATAGGAGAAACATTTTGAATGCTGTCAGTGACACCCACATTTCAAACCCCACACACAGCCATACTGTATAAATGTTTCATTTTTAGTCCTACAGTTGTTCATATTTCTCTAATTGGTCTTATTGTTTTTTTTTTTTTTAAATCTTTAAAAAAACAACAACAAAAAAACATAATTATTTATCTTGTAGTTTTAAGAGTAACACATTACATTTATTATGGTACTTTATTATGTTTTATTATGTATGAGTCCTCATGAACTGAATCTGAAATTGTGATTAGGGATGAGTTTATATTCTGGAAAGGATAAAACATCAAAACATCTGGACTATCCTGACAAAGTGAAAGCTACTGTAAAAGGAAAAGTTGATGGTGAATGGCATGTATACAGTATAGGTTATCTACTACAAATAACCATTCACAAACTGTTAAAATATTATTTAGAATTAGTTATAATAAAGTGTAACCCATATATACATTTTTTTAAATTACAGAAATTGCAAAGTAGTTACTAAGTAACACAGAGTACTTTTCTCTGTTCTCTCCATGTGCCTCTTGAACCCACATATCCATGAGAAATTAAAAGTAAAGTTCCAATGAAGGTGAAACAAACCTCTCTCTCTCTCTCTCTCTCTCTCTCTCTCTCTCTATATATATATATATATATATATATATATATATATATATATATATATATATATATATATATATATATATATATATATATATATACATATATATACATACATACATACATACATACATATAGATATATGCAAATTGTTAAAACTTTGCAAATGTTGGACCATGATGCCTGGTAGGAAACTCCAGGAGAAATTTCTCCAGAGTTTCTTTATCTCTCTGTTACTGTATATGCTTACCTCAGCAACCCCCCCCCCCCCCCCCCCCCCCCGATCCATTAAAACCTGTTTCAACATTTTCTCTGACAATTTCAGGACATCTTCAGTTTCCCCCATGGACAGTTCCACACTGGCTATACTTCTGTCACTTAGCCAAATCTGGCTCTAGCACTATATATCCCATTCATTAACATGTGCATATCTCAGTCAAAATACAATCTTTTGAATTTATTTCATTTTGTCTTTTTTGTAATGCTGGTTAATTATCATGAATTAAAAATGAGCTATGTTGTATGTATTGATATGATGTTTATAGTTAAGAGCTGCAGTGATATGAGAATACTGCAGAGACAAGTGGACACTCCAGTTCCTCATTATCTAGAATAGAAATTCAGATTAATAGCCTACAGGGCATCTCATATACTCATCATTTCTCTCTCACTGAGTGGATCTTGTAGAGAATGGAGAGTGTTTTCCCCACTGAAAACACTAATCTCTAATTTGTAACCCGGTTTTAGATGAGGGAGCGCTTGTTTTACTTCCTGCAAGTACGGCGTGAACCCAATACTGTATTTAATATGATACACAAAAATCCCACACTGGGCATGACTTATATAATGAGGTTTATTGGGTTTGGATGCAGAGCTCAGAGAAAACAAAGTGTAAAACTGTGTGGGCAATGAAACTGAAGCTGTCTTACACACACTGCAAATAATAGCATAATTTTCACCCACTGCATGTGGTTCTGCATAATGTAACATCCATGGCATAGTTTAAGCTGAAGAGTTCCTTACTTAGTTCTCAAAATTAATTACATTTCAATATTGTTTTGAATATATGATGCATTTACAGTCTTAACAAACATACCTTGTGATTATGGCCAAATAGTTCTATTTTGTTCCATCTGTCCACAGTACTTGTTTAGTACTTTTATTAGGCCCACGTGTAGCTAGAAGTATTCTTTCTGATCACATGGTTACTCTGGATGGTCTTTCTGTTTCATCATGTGCAGCAGTTAAAGACCTTGGAGTGATTATTGACTCCAGCCTATCATTTGATGCTCATGTAGATAATATTACTAGGATAGCCTTCTTTCATCTCAGAAATATTTCTAAAATAAGAAACATATTGTCACTACATGATGCGGAAATACTAGTTCATGCATTCGTCACCTCTAGATTAGATTATTTTAATGCCATACTGTCTGGATGTTCCAGTAGGAATATAAATAAGCTCCAATTAGTCCAGAATGCAGCTGCTAGAGTCCTAACTAGAACTAGAAGATACGACCATATCACACCGGTATTATCAATACTGCATTGGCTCCCAGTAAAATCTCGCATTAATTATAAAATACTCTTATTAACCTATAAAGCACTAAATGGTCTCGCGCCACAATATCTAAGCGACCTTTTGGTTTTATATGATCCGCCACGCCTACTTAGATCAAAAGATGCAGGCTATCTGACGGTACCTCGAATAGTGAAGGCTACAGCAGGGGGAAGAGCTTTCTCTTATAGGGCCCCACAGTTATGGAACAGTCTTCCTATTAGTGTTCGGGACTCAGACACAGTCTCAGTGTTTAAGTCTAAGCTTAAAACGTATTTGTTTACTCAAGCCTACCCTGACTAGATTCTGTTCTACTTTCTCCCTCTCTCCTTTCGCCGAGCCCCACACGAATTTATGGAGATACTAGAGATCCAGATCCTTTCTGCCTCTGGATGGAGCTCAAATCTTCTTTAATTCCAGACTGCTGGGACTACGGCTGCTCTTAACGCCATACAGACTTCATATAAATCCATAATGAACTTTTTCACAATATCTGTTGTTACCCAGATGAGGATGGGTTCCCTTCTGAGTCGGGTTCCTCTCAAGGTTTCTTCCTCTTAAAACATCTTAGGGAGTTTTTCCTTGCCACCGTCGCCACTCAGTGGCTTGCTCAGTTGGGATAAATTCACACCTTTAATATCTGTATACCGTGTTGATATTTCTGTAAAGCTGCTTTGAGACAATGTCTATTGTAAAAAGCGCTATACAAATAAAATTGAATTGAATTGAATTGTTTATAAAATGTTTCTGGCTTACCTAGCTGTTGTTTTGCATATTCCAGACACTCACTTTTGTCATAGGATTGCAGGTTGCCTTCTGATGACTCTTCCATGCAGATGATATTTGGGCATATTTGTCCATCTCAGCATGCATCTCTGCCTGGCTCAATACAGCTCACACCACCCAGGAGAGCCAGAAACCTTGGGGTGACTTTCAATGACAACTTGACCTTAACAAACCACATTTCAACAACTGAACTGTTCTGTAAAACATCAATCACACTATCACACCCTATCACACTAAACAGGCTACACAGCTACTAGTCAAGGCTCTTGCTAGTCAAGGCTTGATGCTCGGGTACAAGACCTTGTCTGGAACTGCAGCCCCTTGAATCAACACTCTCCTTGAGGTTTATGTTCCCTCACGCAACCTGCGTTCAGTTAATGACCGACGCCTGGTAGTGCCTACTCAGCGAGGCACGAGGTCCCTTTCCAGACCCTTCAAACTAATTGTCCGCAAGGGTGGAATGAACTTTCAACCTCAATCCGGACAGCAGAATCTGTCACTACTATCTGTAGCACCACTTGTATTGTTCTCTGCTTGATATATCACTTTGCTTATATTTCCTCATTTGTAAGTTGCTTTGGATAAAAGCGTCTGCTCATTGATTAAATGTAAATGTGCATGCAATCCTAAACAGTACAAACATGCACCTCAGAGTTTTCTTGGTCTTCCAGATCTTGCCTTGACTCAACTCCTTGACTGCTATTTTTAAATAACATATCAGATGGTGAAACTGTGAGCTGAAAGTTTTTTGGTATCTTTTTTATCACCTTCCTCTGCTTCCTAGATATAAATATGCTTCATTCTCAGACCCGCTGCTTTGAGGAGCCCATGGATGTTAAGTGCTAGCATATGGTTAGAAGAGTCAAAGAATTTGTTTCTCACTGGAATTGCTATACCTACTGCAAATTTTTGACCTGCCTAACAAGTCCTAATACATCAATTAAGGCCTAAAATATAATTAATCTCTGGGATGTTGTGTCAGAGGAAGTGGAAGGGTGACCAAGCTTTTGCACATGAAATATAAAGTATAAATATAAAGTAACAGTGCATTACCATTTACAGAACGAAAAAAAAAAAAGGTGTTTCGGAGTGTTGTTTGCTTCAGAAGATGTGTTTACTGTACTTCCTTTCACTTCAAAAGTCAAAAAAATATTGCTGTAATTTTGTATAAAACTGTTTACTGTGTACAATTCTGCTTGTTTTTTAAGAGGAAATAATTAAACAGATAAGTTCAATAGAAAACCTTACTATGGTAAACATATACAACTTTGTGTGAGCTGATAAACCAGCAGCTGTTTAAACTGTGATAAGGGCATAAATATTATGCTGGAGATTGCAATGTCGTTGCAAATCAGAGAAGCGTTTCCTCAGAATGCTGTCTAGACGAAATAGGAGCTGTCAGGAAAAACTTTTAGGGTAAGTCAAAGGAATTACAAAAGGTTGTTTTTTCACTCTCTAAAATGCATAGTGATAATTTACCAATGGGAATCAAATGTTAAATCTCAGTTAATTAGTATAAAATAATGCTGTTAACCATTAGGGAACTTTACTCACTCTGTTTCCAGACTGTTTCATAGTGTTGTTTACAAGACTGCTGTTTCAAAGACATGCAAATTGTAAAGTCTGAAATCTTGTGAAAACACTAATTATCTTCTGAGGCTGTAGCATTTATGTTACTAACATTTGTTCATCAAGGTCTTGGGTATGCAAAAGTTTCAAAGTATTTTTGTAAGACCAGTCAGACAGATTAAAAAAAAAAAATAATAATAATAAAAAATTTTTAAAAAAATAATTAAAAAAGTACATGTATGTACTGTCGGTAATTAAGAGAGACAAAACACAGCTGTTCGACAAATTGTGCCTATAGTGCCTTGCATAAGTAATCATCCCCTTGTCATTTTCAGCATTATGTGGTTTTACAACCTTTAATTTAATTTAAAAAAAAAGAGTAGTTTTTAATTTAGTAAAAAAAATGTTTTTTTACACAACATGTCCATAAAATCTCTAAGCGGAGTCACAGTGCCATATTCTTTCTATTTTTTTTTTTTAAATAATGGTGCTCTGTGGGGTGTTCAAAGTTGGATACTTTTTAATAACCAAGCCGTGATCAATACTTTTCCAGAACTTTGCCCTGCACTCGTTTTGATAGCTCCTTGGTCTTCATGATACTGTTTGTTTAGTTTTGCTTTCTAACAAACTCTAGGATCTTCCATGAACAGGTGTATGTGTCACTTTAATTGCACATAAACAGAGTATATTTAGCTAATTATGTGACTCCTCATGACATCTAGTTGCACCAGAGCTCTTTTATTCCACAAGGGGAGAAAATAATAAACTCTAGGCCATAAACTCAGCTACTGACAAAATGTGCTACTGATATATAATGCTAAAATAAATAAATTACAGTGTAGGTATGTCTTTTTCCAAAAGAACTAATCTAGGGGTTTCACAACAATGGGTGTGAATACTTGTGCAATCACAACATTTGTGCTATTTATTTTTAAAGAATTTTGCAAACACACACACACACACACACACACACACACACACACACACACACACACACACACACACACACACACACACACAAATATTATAACTATTTTGTTTAACTTTGTAACATATAATCCCAATTAAGCCCAATTCAGTTTCAGCAAATACGCATACCAGGTACTGTAAAAGAAAACAAGCACAATCGTCAGAGGGTGAAGAAAAGAACTGTATTTATATAAATGGATATAGTAATGCATCTCATTTATTTGAATTATATATAAAAACACAGTTTGCCCAAAGTGTAAAATCTTGCTTTTTTTCCCCAGTAGATACAATATACAATAGTAAGATTATTGTTATTGTACGTATGCTTTTGGATTCCCATATTTTTTGATGGCTCTTGCATGACTACTAACTGTATTTATATATAATCCCTGACACCCACAAGAAGATACTGCACAATGCAATTATAGTCTTTCCATTAAAGAAAGCCTGTGTAGATGTGTAGACTGTAAACATTGTAAAAATAAAAGAAACTCTCCACTCGGCAGTCTTTGACTCTAGAGAAAAAAAAAAAACATATCAGAGACAGACAAAGAGAGAGATGGATGAATTTATGCTTCAAAGATCTTCAAAGATAGATGACAATCCCAGAATGTAGAAATTGCACTCAATGCAAACTACCAAAGAATTTACATAATCTTTCTTTCAAGGAAAAGGGTTTGTTGGTATGAAAGCTTATGTGGGAGATGATAGCACTGTAGAGAAGCATGGGAAAGGGTTGCTGGAAAACACTCAAGGATTCAGTAACACTTTCTATAACTATATTCATAAAACATTACAACAGTACATATATTTTTAATATGTTTGTAATAATTCCTCATAAGCATTTTAGAAACTCTAATAATACCCCATAATGTTCTAATAAGGTGTTATGAGTAATTCATTGATAACTTATCATCATGTTATAACCCATGTGTCACTATTCATTATAACGCCATGTGATGTACTGAACAAACTTTATAACAAATAGTGACCTATGCATCATTTAAAGGATGTGTCGTATGTGTAACTAATTATAAAATCATAACATTTTAATTATCATTACTGTGTGCATTGTGTAAATTTAACTTTACACTATGTTAAATTGTTTCATTACAGTTAAGGTTTAAGACACTATTTTTTCTTATAAAATAGCGAAGTGTGCAAATCAAGATCAGTAAAATTACATGAACCAATAAATGAATAATAATTTTTTAAAAAAACACCTCTAAGATTAAGTGCTACATATTTGTGTCTTCTTCTTCTTCTTCTTCTTCTTCTTCTTCTTCTTCTTCTTCTTCTTCTTCTTCTTCTTTTTAAACTATTTTAAATGTTCACTGTCAAACTGCAAAATAATGTGTCTGTATGTGTTTTTATAATTTATCTTAGTTAATTTATGTTAATTGTCTGTTTTTCATTTTCATTTTTACCTTAATGTAATGTTAATTAATTTAATTAACTTTAAATGTTTGTAATTTAATGTTTCTAATGTTTTTATATTGTTAATAGATATATATTATAGTTGCAATATAATTATTCTTAGGTCATTAATACTTGTTACATGCCACATGGCATTAAATAGCAAAATCTTTTGGGAAAGAAAACAAAGAAAATGCCCCTCAGCTCAGAATAATTACTCAGGAAATCAAGACAGTCTCCTCAACAATGAGGTCAGCAAGTGATGTCACACCAACATGGCTGATCACAGCATGAAAAGTAAACAAAGCAGCACTGTGTATATATATTGAAAGTATTTACTTTAGATCAATCAACAGCCATATCAGCTTGTTAAATCTATAATAATGACTATACAGTTCACTGATCATTCCGCATAGTTAGCTGTCCAGCTAGTTGCTAAGGACAGAAATACAGTAGATGGAGGATTCCGTGGCTTTTTTCCCCACTTTGTAGCTGAAATGTATGGAGTTCTGACCTCTCACTTTTAAGATAAGTCAAATCGAGTATTAGTTATCAAGAAATTACGGCTGCATGGCTACATTATCCAGAAAAGTCAGCATTTTTACTATTGACTTGGACTTGTCTCAGAATTATTGACTTAGATTTTTACTGTACTTCATCTTCTCTTGATTTTGGGTATTGATCTTGCTAAATATTTTAGTTTGTTTAAATAATGTTTGTGTTAACTTATTACTAGTAAGTCCATTACATTCCTAAATCTACTGTCCAGAATTATTCTGCAGGATTCCAGATCATTTCTAGAGAATTTGTTAATTTGTTCTGGCACCTGTGAAAATGGTTGGCTTCAAAAGGATTTGACAGTATTCAGGGGCGATCTTGTTTTGGCCTCAACCCCCTTAAGACTTGGTGTTGACTTGATCTCAGCTTGTCCTGATCTTGGACTTGACGATGGTGATCTTGACTGCAATCCTATAAGCAATTACATACAGCACATTATTAGAGCTTTATGAGGCATCATTAGCATTTTTAAAATGCTGACAAATAATCCTTACCAACTTACAAAGTATTATAAGCACTTATAATGATTTCTTAATATGGACCTCATATAATGCATTACTTAGGATTCTTTCAACTAACCCTCGAAAAGCACAGACGCCTCGTCATCATTAAATGAGTTGTTCAAGTCATGCAACATCAGCGTCACTTCAGGAGGTCAGTGCAGATCTGAATGGGTTTCTTCTCATCTCATTTCCTTGTTGTTTTGTTATGCTCTACTGATAATGCTGTCATCATAGATGTTTTTGTTTTAGCTTTCAAAGATTTAAACTCCTGTAACTCATATCTCATTATTCAGTTATTCATCTTTTCAGTAACTTTTCAGTAGCAAAGATTTAAAAAAAATGGAGTTACATGAGGAATGTTGGTCTGTACCTGCCTGGGGAATTTAAAGGCTTAAATTTATTTAAAAACTTCAGTGTTACAATCCTGGTGCTAAAAAAAAACCTTTATAACATTAAAAATATACTCCAGGATGTTTGTGTTTTACACAAAACCTGCGTAATTACTTTATGTTCTCTAATGAGAGGTTAATAAGTGTGCGTTTGAACTCTGGGGAGATGTTTATGTGTTTAGTAAATGTTGTTCCTAGCAGTATCCAGGAAATCATTGCAAATTCATAATTTAAACATATAAGCATTACATTTTTAAATCTATGCTGTTCAAGGTTTATTTCACAGTTGTGCTGCCATTTAGCCTGTGTTCCTATATACATATTTAGCAACATTGAATTTAAGAAAAATAGTGTATATATAGTAGCCATTCAAAAGTATGTTCATCTCCGTCAGGCAGCAATATATATATATATATATATCATTTTATGAGGTTTCTTAGCTGTTCTTGCTTATCAATTAGGAACGGAGTTGAAAGTAACATGGTTCAGCTTTTTGTTTTAGCATAGACTTAGCAAAAATGCAAAATGTGGTTAACGAGCGTCCTTGATAAGACTATGATGAGCACTACAAAAACAGTTTTGAAATATCACTGAAAATAAAGGATAATAATGAATAAGAATAATGAAAGAAATTATGTCCTTTTATAATTAAATTGTGATAAAGTTTATAAAGTATTCTACATATTGTAACATACATTTTACAGTGGTTTATGAATTTGTAGAATTTGCTATATTTATGCATACATTTGACCTAAAACATCATCAGATTGTGTGATCTTTGTTGGTTGACCACTCCTTTAGAGGGTAACAGTGGTCTTAAATTACTTCCATTTGTACACACTCTGTCTGACTGTGGATTGGTGGAGTCCAAACTCTTTAGAGATGGTTTTGTAGCCTTTTCCAGCCTGATGAGCATCAACAACTCTTTTTCTGAGGTCCTCAGAAACCTCCATTGTTCATGCCATGATACAATTCCACAAATAAGTGCTGTGAAGATCAGACTCTGATAGATATAGATAGTTATTTAAATAAAACAGGACACTCACTCACTCACTCCTGATTTTCATTCCATTGATTGTAAACACCGGACTCTAATTTCACCTTCAATTTAACTGAGAATCCTAGAGGTTCACATACTTTTATCACTCACAGATGTGTAATATTGCATCATTTTCCTCAATAAATAAATGACCAAGTATGATATTTTTGTCTCATTTGTTTAATTGGGTTCTCTTAGTCTATGTTTAGAAAATATGCTCATATATTAGGTCATATTTATGCAGGGATATAGAAAATTATAAAGGATTCACAAACTTTCAAGCACCACTGTATATCCTGCACATCCGTGAAAGAATCTTAAAAATATATATGCATAGTATTTTCTGCTTGCTAGCTAGGGGATATGTCTGTTAAAAGTTACCATTATCATAGACAACCACAACTCATCGCAGCATGTTTTTCTCAAGTTTCTTGAAATGTTGAAGCTGAGATGTTTACATTATGTGGCACTTCCTCTTCTGAATCACTGCTTTCTTCATTAAATTCTTCCATCTCAGCTGCTGTCAGTTTTAATGAAACTACAGAATCCAATAATGCATGGCCTTGTAATGACTTCAGTGAGATATGACGATGTGACAGGCAAAGCCAAGCCAAATAAACCAAAGAATCTGTGGTGTAGGAAAAAAAAAAAAAAAAAAAAAAAAACAGAACAGTCATAGAAATGTATGTATGTATTTATTTATTTATTTATTTATTTATTTATTTATTTATTTTATTATTCAAGAACAGGGCTAAATGTAACAAAGGAAAATAACAATTTCTCTTTACAAATTTACACAAGTAAGAGCTAACACACAATTAGACTACTCTTACATGAACAACTTACAAGAGATACTCAAGTAAATCTAACCAAGTAAATGTTGTAGGTTACTATTCACTCAATTAAATTCTATTATATTTGTAGACTCACCTCGGTAAAGTGACTCTAGTATGTTTTGGTGAAAGCATCATGGTCTCATACTTTCAAATTTGTAACAATTTGTCTGATTGAACTTCTTTAGGAAGATGAAGAATGTGTGTGGTTAGGATTAGGCTTGTGGTGAGCTCTTCATTCATACAAAATTCAAACACTAATAGATCTTGTACCAGAAATAAAATGCAGCTGTAATAATGGTTCGCACTGGTATTCGTACGTCACAGATCAAAAAGTAACATTATGGAAACCATACTGTTAATATTCCAAATGTTACAAGATCTTGTAAGATTTAAAAAAAAAAACTTTGAAAAATTGACAGTTTGCAAATACTTAAATTGTAATTTTTTGGGAGGCTTTTCCTGACCCCCCCCCCAATTTCTTCATTTGCCATTTCGACCCATGAGCCACCTCTCCACAATCACATGTCAACTACCAATCGGGTGAGGTGAAGGCTACCACATGCTTCCTCCAAAACAAGCAAACCGCATATTTTTCTTTGCTTATGCAAGTGCATAAACTCATCATGCATTGTTTTGGTACAATACATCTTAGTGTAAATCTATAGCAGGAGTCTTTTGAAAATTCACAGTTCTGCCGCATTCTTGAAACTGATTGGTCAGAACATTTTGATTAATTTTCTATAACAGCAGCTCTGACAGTAATGCCAGCTGTAATTCAAATTAGCATGTTTCATGTAACAATAAACAGATACAAAAGTGTCATTCTTTAATAAACAAACAAATTTGTAATTGTTGCCAAGTTGCTTTTCTAGAACATGAATATAACACTTCAGGATATGTTATTATTGGAAAATAATGAACTTCTCAGAGGTAATATATTTCTTTTGTGAGTGCCAGATGTCTTGAGAACTAAGAACTACACTAAAACAAGGATACCCTTACATTTCTTAGGCCAGGGAATGATTTATTTTATTTATGTATTAAGGGTATTTATGTATTAAATAATTATGGTTATACCTTTAAAAATTCAAACAATGCAATTGTCAATCTTAGTTCTGATTTTTCCGGGTAGTGAATTTACGCTTTAAGATCAATTAAAATTCATGATATTCCTAATCATCTTGGACCAGAGAGCATCCACAGCCCAAACTGAAGAACCGAGAGAGTCTGCATCAGCATCATATTCACAGATACTTCTCTCTGACCCACACCCAGCATATCAGAAGAAATAGCACAGATGATTGCAAGAGATTGCAGTCTGCTTTCTCTAATGGCTTGGAAGTAATGGCTCTCAACTATTTCCATTTTTCATTGACAGCAAGTGCTTTTTTCATGTGGCGAGACTACCATCCTTCACTGAAAACCAGGGATTTTTAAAATGCCATTTCCTTTCCACAGAAATGAAGTATGAATGATCAATTCATATAACTGTGCCCCATAATGTTGTCATCAGATAGATTTTTTTCCCCCCTAAGTGCTTCAAATCATTTTTGGTATTTAAAATGTATTGATCTGGAAAAATGTGTATTAACAGTTCTCTACTTGTGTATGAATCTTCCAAATGGTGAAAATAGAGACCGGGAGCAAAATGCAAAAGATATATGCACACTTTAATATTCTTTATCATTCTACACATTCCCATAGGGTATTTTCTACTTATTTGTAAATACTGTGAAAAAAATGCAAAACAATTTGGTATATTTTACTTTTTCTAATTAGCATAAAAATTCCTTAAGGTCTGTATTAGTCCCTAGATATTTATATGTATTTTAATGTAGACAAACAGAGCATATGATATGAATCTTCATTGGAATTCTCTGAAATTCAGTACATTTACCTAAATCAACAATATATGTGTGTTTTGAATAATGTTAATACCTTGAATGTATGTACAGTTACAATAAAATAATACAACATATTTTCTTGTTTGCCCATGAATTAATATTGTTAAAGCCCCTGGCAAATGTTTAAAAAAATCTTTATAATACTAAAGATCTGTCAGTAAAGCATTTATCACTGATAAGCATTTATCATTCAAGAAACATATCACTATCTATAAGTTAATTATAACTAAAAGCTAGAAAATACTCCATCGTCTGCCTGATCAGAAGTGTGCGAAAGTGACAGATCGAATATTGATTAACAGCAGCATCTCCTCACCGACATAAACCACTCCTCACAAGTTGTTACTCATGCTAGACTTGTGTGTAGGAGTGACCAAGTGATGTTTCCACAGTGCTTTTGTTTTCACACACAAGTCATGAATGTTGCCTGGTGTGTTGGTGAATTTTGTACTGTACGTACTGTATATCTAGCAGCAGGGTGTTCAGAGAAAAACAAGGTTGCAGTTTGTGTTCACTCCACTGCTATTTTTCACTCTTCCAGCTGTTTTAAAAAGCTAGACTGTTCAAAAGAATACTGTCTGACACTGCAGTGTGCAGAATCAGCACACATATCACGTTTCCTTTAATACAATGGATTAAAAACCAAGTGATGCTTGGCAAGATCAGATTAGCCCCTATTAAATAATGACTATAATAAAACAAATAAAATTCAGCTTGCCAACCTTTGCTTTCAGTGGTAGATTATGGTTATCTAAATCATAGTGCACCCAATTTTGCTAATTCACATTCCTCTCACTGTTAAAAAAAAACATGAAGTTGAACTACTTGCCATTACCACACAAACTATTATTTTAAAAATGATAACTAGGCAGGTCTGCTCATGCTCAGGGGAAAAGAGGCTGTGTGAGCAGAAGTCATTTTAATTTCTCTGGTTGGGGTCAATTGGGAGCTGACGTAAGGAGATGGCTAATTATGATAGGTACTTTGGTAGCACTGACATCACCACTACCAAATATACAACTCCTGCCAAAAAAAAAAAAAAAAAAAAAAAAAAAAAAATGGAATCACCACACTTAGAGGATGTTCACCTGGCTTTTTTAAATCGTGGCAAATAAACAATTCACAGATATGACACAAAACAATTTTTGTTTAATAGCTGATCATTCTGCCTTCATGAAACATACCTCAAAGAAATTTAATTTAATTATTTTAAGTAATGGCATATTTTTTATCCAAATCAAGTAGAGAAAAAAAAATTATGGAATCATTCAATGTTGAAGAAAAATTATGGAACCTCCTTGTAATTTGCATTTCTAAAACAAATACCAGCACAAGTGTAAAAATGCAAATTAGTCTGCAGTTAAAAGGTAGTGCTTACAGGACTTAATGAGCTGTTGGACTTGGCTAATTAAAAGGAAATATTGCACCAACAAGAGAGTTGTCTATTGAAACGATGTAAAGGATTATAAAACCCCTTCAAGAAGGAAATCCAACACGGAATGTGGTAAAAGATGTTGGTTGTCCCAGTCAGCTGTGTCTAAAATTTCGTTCAAGTATAAACAAAATCGGAAAGTTATAAAACAAAAACATATTTGTATATGTTAAAAGAAGTGTCAGGTTATAAAACTCAAAGCAATATGCCTTGAGAATAGAAAATGAAATGCACAACAAAACAAATGGAAAACAAAAGGGTGGAAACAGGAATCAGTGTTTGTGACAGAACTGTAAGAAATCAGCTGAATGAAATGATATTTACATAGAAAATTTATGGTGGAAATTTTTAAAATTGGTCTATGGCAAGGCTCCATCCTGCAAAGCTAAACTGTCAACCGCTAATCGAGAAACGTGGAACCATCTTGATGGAGAATATTGTTTTTTATTAGTGAAGTCCATGCCTCAAAAAAAAGCCAGAGGAGGAGCAACAAAGTATTAATACTGATTTTTTTTTTTTGTTGTTGTTGTTGATGATTTCATAATTCTTGTTAGAATTTTTCTCTCTTAATCCATCAGTAAACCTTGTAGGAAACCTTCTGGTTGTCTAGAATTCTACTGTAGTATAATTAAATTAATACAATATTTAATTAAACTCAACAACTGATGTTTAAAATAATATTCTCTTGATAAGAATGCTTTAAAAATATGAATGATTGTCAGCAGCTTTAAAAAAAATAAAAAAATAAATACAAAATAGGCTGTGGTCTCATTCCATAGTGAAGTCTTGGGCAGTAACTTTTTCACTCAGGATGCTTTTGTACTTCGTCATGCCTTGTGCAACTTGCCAGGAGGCAATTACCTCACACTGTGATTCTGTATTTTGCTTTGAATTTCATTTTTCCAAACCAGTAGTTTTTGATGTTATACCTGGACTTAAAAATATCTATCTGAAATAACTGAAATCACATTGAGATTTGCCAGCACAGACAACAAATGTGTAAATGTAAATGACGATGGTGAAATTACTGTAGCAATCCTTTAATTCAACAAAACATTTTAAAGGTCCAATCGCATAGAGTTCCATTTATGCAAAGCTTTAAACATTTATTATTAACTCTTGGTTATAAATAAAATATTTTTTCCCCATAGTATTTTTTGTTCATAGTACTGTTTCAAATTTGATGCAGGAAGAATAAATGGATACTTCTCTGTTCATTATATATTTTTCAGATAAGAGAAGGTAGTTAGGTAGTACAGTTAGGTAGCTTGAATTATTTACCAATTTTCTGGTGTTTTAGTGTAATAGTTATGAGAATTTATGTGACATGGTGCATGCAGTGGACATGTGACATGAAATGGCTGATGGTTGATATAGTCCAGCTTCATATCGGCACTGCCATGATACATAACAGGACTCAAACAGATATCCTGTGGAACTTTCAACAAGCTTTCTGTCTAACATGATTGAGTAAGCTAGTTAACACTAGACAAAACAATAACAGCTTTCCAAAATCAGGCAACTATTGAATATACCAAATATTTTATTAGATTTGCTGGCCATCCAAATATACATCAGAATCCGTTTTCAAGCAGCATTTATTAATTTTTTTAATAGAGATAAGATTTTCCAGTAAGATTTCTATTTAACAACGATGAAGGATGATGATAACCAAACATATGCTGCTATGTGCACCATGCATGGTCTAATAGACTTTATTTTGGAGCTCAGTATGCACTGTTTAGGTAAGGCGACCATAAAATAGTTCATTTTCTATTCATATCTATAGTATCCAATTAGAAGACATAATCTGTTCATTCTGAATATTCATGTATTCATCTTTGGTTCCATCCCTCCTATGCATATCTGTTCTAAAAAGTTCAACATGTCTGACCCTTAATATGTCATCCATTATCTTAAAATATCTTAAAATATCCAATGTCTTTATGTAGCTCTTAAAGATATACCATGAATAATGACCCAATGCTCATTGGTTATATTTATGCCTTGCTGGCCTGAGGATATTAACTTTTGTACTCATACAATAGGTAGACAATCAGTCAGATATGCATCTGGGACAAGCAACAAACAGCAAAGAGAATTCTATTGTTTGGAAGATGGATGAGATGTCTGGGTTTCAGGCAGGTGAGGTAGTACGCAGCGAGAGACCTTTCCCATGTGTATTCCTCCAGTCTAGAGTGATTGCTCCTATTGCAATTGCTAGATGGATATAGATATTGCTAACATCATTATTTCTAGACAGAAAATATAATATTTCTTGTAATATAATAAGTAAATCTCTACATTGCTGCAGCAAGATGCAGTGATGAAAAAGTGTCATGACATGGTTTGTGAAACAAGGAAGTGATGAACCCATATAATAAATTGCTTCAAAAAAAAACCTTGTCAAAAATTTCATTAGAAGCCATATGTCCGAAGTGTCATTATAATTTGCAATCTACTATCATTTTAAGAAATAATGGAGTATGAAATGACAGATGCTTCTTTTTTGCTAAAAGAAACTTAGCAGGTAGGATCAGACATGGTGAAAATACATACTTTGACAAATAGCTGCATTGTGCATTAAGAGAAAAGTTATCATCGAGGTTAAATAATACATGCAAGATGTACAAAAGTAAGTGCCAGCTTTAACATGTTCTTGTTCAAGAGAAGTACTGCTGCCGGGATAATTATCAGCTGTAAGTGCTATGTTACCTGAAAAAGTCAAGGAAAGTGGGCGAGCCAGCACGATGATTTGACACACACCTTTGACCACCACGTTCAACATTCTTTGCAATTACAGCAGAGAATCTATACAGGTCACTAACCTACTAAGGCTGTGTGAAATAAAAGGAAGGGAAAGACTACACCACAGGTTTCTCAGAAAGAAACCATGTTATTAAAGGAAAGCTTTAATCACTGAATAACTGTGTGGTCCAAAGAAAGGATTTTCCCTTCATTCCCAACATTAACTAGGAAGTCACATTTACGTTCACATGATGAAGAATTTATAATGAGTGGTTTATTTGTTCAGATCAGGTGTGCATTAATTTTCTGTAACAGAAGCTTGGACAGTAATTTATCTATAATGCAAATCACAGGTTTAAGTATATTAATGTGCTCGTACTAATACGTTATCATTTCTCTAGTAACAATTTACACATGAACTTGTATGGTGGACACTCTACATAATCTATGACCAATAATACATGGATTCAAATATATTATTGTTATTTAAAAATGTGATGGATCTGTATTTGGGGTCAGCATAAAACAAACCCTTATTTATTATTAATTATGATTATAATATACATTATAATTATATTAATAATGGTTTCAATAAAAAAGGTTTTCAATATTATCTTAGTCAGTAAGCCCAAACACATAGGCCTAAAGTAATGACACCAATGGCTCTGGTTTGAACCAGTATTGTTCTTCATCATCCTGCTCATCATTTTGCTTACACGTATTGTACAGCTGATGATTTTATGAATATTCATAATGGTGTTATACACTGTGCCAATCATTAAATGATTAATAAATTATGTTAATGCAACTTAGCCAGTGATTTTGCTCAAGTTAATCAAAGGAACATCTATCTTTCTCTTCCATTCTACTCCACTGCGCTCTTGTCTTTTATCTCTTTTCTTTCTCTACTCCTCTCTATAATTACTTAGAGCCTAGCGCTTCTTCAAAATAAATGCTCTGTTTAATGTTGCTGGATGTCACCTTCCAGTATGTGATGGAGTTGAGAACGGATGCAAGTGCAGTAAAAGCCGTTTAATAGAGAGAGACAGGCAGACAAATCCAAATCGTAATACAAGAGCATGGTCAAAACAGGCAATGGGTCAAGTGATCTACAAACAGGCATAAACTGGGAAAGGCTAGAATCCAAAACGAGAAACAAAGTCAATAAACACGAATCAAACCGAGAAATGATAGAACAACCACTTGGTAACAAGTTAAACTCAATACTACGCAAAGTCATAGCATTTGAACTGTCTCTTATATACTGTGGTGTGAGATTGGAAACAGGTTTGTGTGATTAGAATTCCGGAGAAGGTGAACGTGTGTGGGGGAAGTGTAGTCCATGGTGGCCATGTTTGTAGGCAGCAGTGCAGGATTGGAAATGTAGTCACTGGTTTGCTGTGACATGACACTGGAAGCTTCTACTCTGGCTTATGATTAGACTGAAGACTCTGTATGCCTTATGTTTGAGGAGAAGAAGAAGAAGAAGAAGAAGAAGAAGAAGAAGCATTTATTTATCACATATACCTTACAGCACAGTAAAATTATTTTCTTCGCTTATCCCAGCTTGTTAAGGAGTTGGGGTCAGAGCACATGCTCAGCCATGATATGGAACAGGGAGGGTTAAGGGCCTTGCTCAAGGGCCCAGCAGTGGCAGTTTGGCGCTGCTGGGGCTTGAACCTCTGACTTTCTGATCAGTAACCCAGAGCATTTAACCATTATGAAAGGAGTCTCCAACAATCAGAGGTAAAGTTGGTGTTCGAGAGAAAGTGAGGGAATTTTTTATAGCATGAACATAAGTGATATTAAACCTAACCATAAACAGACAAAATCTATAATTAAGTAGCTTGAAATCATTGCAATTGATGTAGTATATATATTTTGGAAAATGTTGTCATAGACAAATAATACTTTAGGGTGAAGTAGTAACCCTGCTTCCTGTGGAGCTACATCACCATATCGTTGATTATTTTCCTACAACAGCATACCCCAAGGTAGTGTGTTTTTACTTAAATGCTTCAGAAAATCATTCTAATTTTATGCTTCCAAAAAGTCACCAAATGCCCTGAGGACAAACAAAACGATTCTCTATTCTCAGTGGGCTTCATTCATCACTGTCTCCTAAAAACACACAGCCACATGAATCTTTCCCTTGAGGCTTAGCTGGCCAAGTCTTTCACAAATAACGGTAGACTATGTTATAAATAGAGATTGAGCCATGTGTTATTCCAGTGTGACTGATGAAAACATTACTGTGAATTAATCAGATTTTAACATTATTACACTTGTCAAATTTGGTGCTTTTCTTGAGTCAAGGATATTTGGCAGTATAGTACAAAGTGCTTTGTTTCTGCAGTTCAACAGAAGGAAAGAACCCCTGAGGGTCTTACTATTTCCTGGGTCACATTGTGGAACAGTACACGAAGAGCTGAATCTGATCACATCTAACTAAATCTGATCCTACTGCAGTACAAAATACCGTACATCCACCATTTTCAACCAGTAGTTTCTTGTACTGGTTTATCCTGACACACAGATCTATCTTGCCCACAAACTCTGTGGAGACAGTAATTGACATTCAGCGAGAAAATAGCATAAACCTCAAATAATGTTCATGTCAAAGGCTTCAGTCTTCAAGAGTTGG
Source organism: Ictalurus punctatus (assembly GCF_001660625.3). Classification (NCBI taxonomy): domain Eukaryota; kingdom Metazoa; phylum Chordata; class Actinopteri; order Siluriformes; family Ictaluridae; genus Ictalurus; species Ictalurus punctatus. The sequence goes on along the minus strand of NC_030426.2, from coordinate 22,061,192 downwards.
TGAATAATATAGAGAGAATAAATGTTAACCCATGGTGGTTTATCATAGTTGCAAATAAGCAGAATAACACTATAATTTAAACGGGAATAGAACAGACCTAAACTGAAACATTTGGAATGTAAAGCAAACACATTCAAATAACTGATTATAATCAAACAAAACAGCATCTCTAACATAAGTAAGGAATAAAACACAACAATTTCTGAAAATACACAAGTTGCAGCATGTCATGTTACTGAGAAACACATACTTCTCTGTCCTGTGTCAGAAAACTGATTTGCTGACACTGGAGACTCCTAAAAAAATGATCAAATAAATGTCTCCTCAAAAAAATCACCATATCAACAATCACAGGCATTGTTTAATCTGTTTATGTGGTGTGTGTGCCATACAAGTCACTGTACATTGTTATTATAGAAACAAGAATGTATTAGATTGAGTACATTAATATAAACATGTGATTATGTGTTATATGCTCAAGTCTGATTCATTACTTCACCTAGATATTACTGACTTAATGCTAAACCTCTGCTGAACTCAACAGTGACCCTGATGCTTATACTGAAGAGCTTTCCAACACACTTAACACTGCTTGACACTATAGTATACTATTGTAGAAGAGTAATGATTTATATTCTCACTATCCAGTGTCAACAGAAGGGTTAGCGTTACCAACAGAATTGGTTAATGATATTTTTTTTTCTTTGCTCAGACATAGCTAATCTAATCCATCTAATATGCATATGAAAAGCATACCTTGCTACTGTACAATGAAATTTCTGCATAAACAGTAAAATCATTCAACATTTCTGTGGAAATTGGAACATCATATCTATCAAGCCCTTTATATTTTTCCTTCTTTATGCGAGAACAGTGGATAAACCAGGGTAATTTGCGTCTGCACTGCAATCCCAGGAGAGTGATGCTTGGTTCTAATACCTGTAAAGCATTCCCTCTAAGAGAACAAGATCCCTGGAGATATAGAAAATAAACCATATCTGCTTAGACTCCACTGCAGGAAATGTTTGCTTTTTGAAAGCTGATTATATTTCCATCTCTCAGTGTTATCTGTCTTGGAGCTCATATGGTGGATTTGTTGTGTATTGAGTTCTTTGTTCATGTTAGATGATGTAGCATTCATTTTACATTATGCAGTCTGAATCTATATTCTGTATTATAATATGCTTTCTTTGCAACAGAAAGGTATTTATCTAAAAAAACATACAGAATGTGAATTCTAAATGCACTGAGCATGGTTGGATATTCTGTAGGTTCTGTGGATTACTACTATTGAATGAGCCAATTTTCATTTGTTCATTTGTCTTGGCTACAGCTACTTCGGACAAATATGTTGAAGGTGGATGCATACATTTAAGTCTACATTAAAGTCCAAATATATGTTATGCATATTATTTGTCATATGGGATAATTGAACTGACTACTGATTTATCTGATGACAACCTCCACCACTCATATGTGACTGAAACTCACTTTTGTCATATAATCCACAGGTTCCCAACCCTGGTCCTGGACTACCCCAGTCCTGTTCATTTTACTGTTTTCCCTGCTAGTCCGTGACCATGGTTAAGAACCTGTGATATAGTGTATGAAATACAACCTTTGCATCCTTTTATGTTTGTACAAGAGATGTTAAGCCCCTGGTTGTACTACTTTTGCTGAGAATATTGAGTATTGCATTGCTGACAGAGGTGGATGGAATTGATGTATGTGCAGAGTCATTTAATTCAAGGTTCTTAAAAAGAAAAATAGTTTCCTGCAGAGGTCAAGGAACTGGCACAAGCTGTTAGCACTGACAAATCTATTCTCATACGCCAAAGAGACAGACAGAGGTCAAAACCAGAAACGCTGAACATACACTCACAGAAAGGCAGTGACAGGAGCTGAGCCACACTCAGGGGCGAGTGTTGAGCCAAAGACAGGGTCAGAGTCAGGGGTAAGACAGGCATGGGATCAGGAGCATAAACTGACTAGGGAGCAGAGACTAAGTGTGTATTAGAAGCATGAGTAAAGACAATGAATGAGGAAATAAATGGAATATACTGTACATAACCATTATTATAAATATTTCTACTGCTGTGGTTTGTCTTGCAAGGATCTGATACTCCTGCTTAGTGCTTTCTAAAATTATGACTCAGATTCTCCTTGTATGAATGGTCCCACATGGATACCCTAAAGATTTGACCACCCAAAATGAGTTTATGTCTATGTCTCACATTTAGTGGATATTGTAGATTTGTAGCCTCTGCTCTGTAATCTTAAAGACTCATCCCAGGACTCTTATTCACAATATGCTAATATCATACTGAACATCCTTTAAACACACTTAGTACAGTACCTTTGCCTTTACTCTTCCACACCTGTAAACTGTAGTGATTTATAATCACACTCTTGGGTGTCACCCAGAAGATGATGGGTTTCCCCTTGGGTCTGGATCCTGTCATGGTTTCTTCCTCATGACATCTCAGGGAGTTTTTCCTTGCCCCTGTTGCATATGGCTGGCTCATTAGGGATCAAATGTACATCTGGATTTCTGCAAAGCTGCTTTGTGACAATGTCTATTGTTAAACGCTCCATACAAATAATACTGCATCTAATTGAATAGAAGATGAGGATGTGGCCACTGGGCTGTCAGCAGATGTGACTTGGTCTACAGAGGAAACAAATAAGAAAGAAAAAAGAAACTCTTGAGTCTGAAAGCATCTGCACTGGATCAGACACTGACACCATAGAGAATGAAAGCTTTTTGCTTTCTGTTTGTCATTCAGAGCCAGCTGAAGAGCAAAGGTCTCAGAGCTACACGATGAGGTGCACAAAGTCTTTGACCCCATTCAAACCTGATATTTACATCTGTCTTGGGTAATCCAAGTGGACAACACCAAATACAGGTGTGAACAGGGTCAAATGTGGTCACAGATCCAGATTAGGATGTGGCCAAGAATGGATTTGGCCGTATTGGGTTGTAGTCTGTACTACAGCAACAACAATTCTCACAAAAATATGAGATGAAAAGACCAACCCGCATATCTGTAACACTTGTATTGAGTCTACTTGTGATTCATAGTTGCGTTATGATCAGAATACTGCTCCATAGTAGGTATGAAATACAGAGATCTCCCATTCAGTCATCATGCTGTTTCTTTAATAAATGGAAAACCAGAGGTGTGTAGCTTTGCTGAGATTATAAATGTTCCAAAATTACAAAAAAAAAAACAAAAAAACTCTTGTTTATTGTTAAAAGAAATGATAAACAGAACAAAAAAACCTAGCACTGAATAACTGTAAGACAAGAGAGCAATATACATGGGATTTTAAAAGGTATAAGTCTTCCTTTGTAGAAATAAACCTCTGGATATATAGTACATAAATATAAAATTAATGTGCATTCACATTAAAACACCTGTCTCCCCACTGCAGGAAGATGTGGCTTTCTTATGTGTTAATTGACTAATAAACAACTTGGTACAATTCGTTAAAGTTGGCATAAACTAAATGGACAAAACTCTCACCGGCTATTATAGTTTTCTATTCAATTAATTGTCTGCATGCATGCAAAAGACTAATTAGAAGGTACTGTTCTGTCAATTTGGATGTGCATTCTTGCTGATCTTTATCTGATGCCTGACAGATCCCGACACACTTCTACTGCCCTCCAGACCTGCCTGATTCAACCTGATGCTCTACTTCTGCTTGTAGCTTCTGCACTTGTGACTCACCTTCTGCTACTATGGAAGAATTGCACTTCTTAAAAACAATTTATATTGAAGATCATCTTACCTGGGTCTTCTTATCTGGGTCATCTTACCTGACTTGTACCTACTGTAAGAACTACTGCTGTAATTATCATATTTTTAGCACACTTAGGACTGTTTGCAGTTACTCATTTACACCTGTATACCGTAATGATTTCTAAAACTCATGTCAAAATTTCTGTAAAGATTCTTTGATAAAAGCATTATACTAAAACAAATTATTTGAACTTGAATTCTACTGATGGTTAAACCAAAAGTCAAAGTTCAGCTAGGACAGGAGCTTGAAAACTCCTGAATTAAACAGTTAATGTTCACAATATATTTCTTAAATATACTACGTGCTTGGGTGGCCTAGACAGTGCCCTCCACTAATATTAGCACCCTTGGTAAATATGAGCAAAGAAGGCTGTGAAAAAATGCTTTAAAATGTCTTAAATGTTTGACCTTTTGATCTTTGTAAAAAAAAAAAAAATTATAATAATACTCTGCTCTCATACAGTGAGGGAAAAAAGTATTTGATCCCCTGCTGATTTTGTACGTTTGCCCACTGACAAAGAAATGATCAGTCTATAATTTTAATAGTAGATTTATTTGAACAGTGAGAGACAGAATAACAACAAAAAAATCTAGAAAAATGTAAATATAAATTAATTTGCATTTGGGTCAAACGTCTGGGTTATGCATGTAAGCCTGTTCCCTGAGAAGGGAACAAGACATTGCGTTGGCTGAACACTCGCACATGACCGGTATCTGAAGCTTGTGTAATATCATGCCTATTTATAAGCCTGCTGTGATCAGGTGATGTGGCAATTAAGCGAATCACGTGATTATATAAACGACACCCGTGAACCATGTCATCGACCTCTATTATCTGAAGCAAAGACGCAATTAACAGGCATGCCCCAGTATGACAAAGCTACGCAATGTCTCGTTCCCTTCTCAGGGAACGGGGTTACATGCGTAACCCAGATGTTCCCTTTCAAAGGGAACTCCACGCTGTGTTAGCTGAACGCTGTGGGAATTAAAATACCCACTCCGTCATACTGAGGGTACGAACTGTTCAAAAAGATCCGAGCCAGAGGATCACTGCAAGATACTCGAGCCCGGGCCAGAATGTATATCCAGGCTGTAAAATCTAATGAATGTGTATGGAGTAGACCACCCCACCAGAGCACAAGCATCCTGTAAGGATACCCCTTTGGACCAAGCCTTCGAGAAGGTGACCCCTCTAGTGCAATGAGCTCTTATGCCCAGAGGTGAAGTGAGACCGTGCGCCTCATAAGCTATCCAATTACACTATCCAATTAGAGATGTGCTGCTCCAACAGAGCACCACCTCTATTGTCGCTGCCAAAGTTGACCAGCAGCTGCTCTGATTTACGCCACTGGTCGGCACGGTGGACGTAAGTACAGAGAACCCTTACTGGACACAGTCAGTGCAATTCTATTGTTCCAGTATGAGAAACAGAGAAGGGCAGAAAGCCTTGTAGGCACTTTAGGAATAAAATCGAGCATAGGATACAGGAAGGCCTTGGCTAATCGAGGGATAAAGTCAAGGCAGGAAGGGGCAACAGAGAGTTGTAGATCTCCTACTTGCTTGAGAGATGTCAGGGGTAGCAGAAGAGCTACATTTAGAGTCAGAAGCCTCCCACAGGCTGACTCTAAGGGCTCAAATGCGGCATCTGACAGACCTACCAGGACCACAGAAAGGCCCCAGGAAGGTATGCATGGTCTGCAGTTTTGCCTCAGCTGCCTGACACCACACATAAGCCTCAAAGTTAGAGTATGTTGCCCCACAGAGGCTCCATCAATAGGGGCATGGCTGGTCGAAATGGTGGCCATGTAGACCCTGATTGTAGGAGGATTTGTGGGAGTCTAGAAGTTGTGCGTGCAGAACGATTGGGGAAAAGCATATAGATGTGACCTCGGCCACATGTGCACCATGGTGTGCAGCCTAATTGTGTGGGAGGAGTGAGGGCAAACCACAGTAGGCAGTGTGTGGTCTCCTCGGAGGCGACCACATCCCCTTCCACTTGACCAATCCTCCGCCATATGGAACTCCACCACTTGTGGATGGAGCCACCAATCCCTGGGCCTCAGCCCCTGTCTCAAAAGGATGTCTGCCCCACATTCCAGAATGTACATTGCACTCTTTCCCTCTGCCCAGAGAAGAATTAGTTTTGCCTGCCTGAACAGGGGGTGTAAACATAATCCTCCCTGGTGGTCGATATATGAGACCACTGCTCTGTGGTCTGTCAGCACATGGTGACCTCTCAATTGAGGAAGAAAGACTTTCAGCACTATAAATATGGCCCGCATTTCTAAGCAATTTATATGCCACTCCAGATGAGGGCTGCTCCAGAGACCGTGGGCTGAACAGCCATCTAAGACTGTGCCCCAGCCCATGAGGGAGGTGTCTGTCATTACCATCTTGCGATAAGGAGACACCCCTAGAGCGGTACCCAAGGCTAGAAACTGGGGACACTACAAAATTCTCAGAGCACGTAGGCATCACTGCGTGACACTGATTATTCTCAGAGGTTTCTTCCTTGGACAAAACCCCCAACTTTTTAGCCACCACTGAAACAGTCTCCTGTGCAATAGTCCCAATGGTATGATGTTGACTGCTGCTGCCATAAGCCCCAATAGTCTCTCGTAGAGACTGGAGGGATGCCAAGGTTCGGCTTTATATTGCTCAATATTGATAGGATTGACTCTACGCATGTTGGGGATAGAAACACCGTCATTGTAGTAGAATTCTTATGACCACTAGAAAAGTTGTCCACTGCACTGGAGAAAGCATACTTTTCTGACATTCAACCTGAGCCCCAAGCTCTTCATGTGGGTGAGAACAACATATCAATGTTGAACCACCAGTTCCCTGGATCGTGCTAGAATTAACCAGTCATCAAGGTAGTTTAGTACACAGACGCCCTGGAGTCATAATGGAGCCAGAATGACATCTATGCACTTTGTGAAGGTGCGAGGGAATAAAGCTAGCCCAAAGGGAAGAACCTGATATTGGTATGCGTTGCCACCAATCACAAACCTCAGGAACTTCCTGTGACTGGGCAATATTTCTATGTGGAAATATGCACCTTTTTGATCTATCATCACAAACCAGTCCTCACACTGAATCTGTGGAATGATAAGTTTGGGCGTCAGCATCTTGAACCTTTAAGTCCGAAGAGTACAGTTCAGATGATGCAGATCTAAAATTGGCCATATACTCTTTTTTGCAGACCAGGAAATAATGGCTGTAAAAACCTCCCTCCCTCTGGGAATGGGGTACATGTTCTATGGCCCCTTTGTCCAAGAGGGATCCTACTTCCTGCGCTAACGTCAGGCTCTGCTCTGTGCTGACTTCTGTGGTGAACCGGTGGGGGGGGTCAAGCTCTGAACTGGACTTGGTAACCCGTTTCTATGGTAGACAGAACCCATAGAGACATCTGGCAGTAGTTTCCATGCTGCCAGATGGTCTTTAAGTGGCGTTAACTTTCCACATTCTATTGGAGGGAAGCATCAGATTTTCATTGCCCTGTCACAGATCACTGACCAGAGAACACTGAAAACTTGGCTAGGGGAGCTCCTAAAGTAATACTGGGGGCTAACTGCCCTAACAACCTCATGTCACCTGATACGTCCCTCCATGGCCCCCCAGGACTGCTCCTTCTTTGTCTGCTTGGCCTTTATAATCATTCTCAGATCAGGCCTATTAGCAGGCTATGACTATGGCCACCCAGTTTTCCTAGCTCTCTGCGAGGGTAGGCGGGCTGCCGTACTTGCCTTCTGTGCCTCGCTTGCACTAGTGCTTTTTTTGGCTTTCCATAGCGGAAGGAGGAGTGGCAACACGAGCGCTCATCTCTGGCTCCTCTTCCAGATCCATACGAGATTCCTCAGACCTGAGACGGCTGATTGCCTCGACAGCGGCTGGCTCAGATCCGCAAGGATCTGAAACCCTGCTCCCTTCATCTGAGAAGAGAGTGAGTCGTGAGCGGAACTGCCTAATTGTAAGGTGTGCACAATGCGCACAGTCAGACCTTCCGAGGGCTGCCATGGCATGCTCCAACCCTAGACACTTCACACAGAAAGTGTGCAGTCCTCCCCATGATGAAACGGGAGCAAGGCGTGACACACTCCCTGAATTTTCTCTCACTTTTCTCCCTTTTTTTTTTGAAACGATAGAGAAGAAATGAAGAGTCTTTTTGCGAGCGTTAGACAAACGACCAACATGCAGTCTCGCTGAAGATAATAAGGCTGATGGTGCGGTTCACAGGTGTTGTTTATATATCACTCAATGCTCTTAGTTGCCACGTCACCTAATCACGGCAGGCCTATAAATAGGCATGATGTTACACAAGCTTCAGATACCAGTCATACGCGAGGGTGCTTTCAACGCATTCAGCTAATGAAACATGGAGTTCCCTTTGAAAGAGAACCCAGGTTTACTAAAAAAAAAAAAAAAACTGTTAAAAATAGGTGTGCAACAATTATTGGCATACTTTTAGTCAATAAATTGTGCTACCTCCCTCTGTCCAGATAACAGCTCTGAGTCTGCACCTATAATGCCGGATGATGTTGGAGAATACATGGCATCTGAGACCATTCCTGTATACAGAATCTCTCCAGATCCTTCAAATTTCGAGAGCCACCACCATATTTAACTGTGGGCATGAGGCAAAAAGCTTTATTGCCAAAAAGCTTTATTTTGACAAGCATTTTCAATGCTTGTCCTATATTCTTATAGCCACTTCCCATATCGTGAAGCTCAACAACCATTTGCTGCACATCACAGATATATTCCTTGGTCATATCCATTGTTATGAATGACTAAAGGATCTTGGCCTATGTGTTACCTCTTATTTATACCCCTGTGAAACAGGAAGTCATGGTTGAACAATTTCCTGTTCCTGTTCCTACTTTAAAAAAATATGTAATATCAATCGGAATATACTTCAAATATATTTTTCTCATATGAATTTATTGGGGTGCCAATAATTCTTGCACACCTATATATAACAAAGACATTATTTATAAACCTGTGTTGTGTTTGAAATTGTTTAATATCCATGAGAGAAGAGTATTTTTATGAATTTTTGTCAACAAAAGGTCAAAAGGTTAAACAATAAAGACAATTTTTTACAGCCTTCTTTGTTCATATTTACCAAGGGTGCCAATATTAGTGGATGTAAATTAATGTGTATTTCTCACACCAGTTTGAATTGATATTTTTCACACCTACAATTTCAATGGTTTTACTTAATATTAAAGGAACACTTCTCAATACATTGATACATGGTAAATGGCACACTTACATAGCGCTTTTATCCAAAGCACTTTACACTGTGTCTCATTCAGTCATTCACACTTAAACACATACAGTCACACACCAATGGTAGCAGAGCTGCCATGCAAGGTGCTAACTTGCCATCGGGAGCAACTTGGGGTTCAATGTCTTGCCCAAGGACACTTTGGCATGTGGAGTCATGTGGGCCGGAAATTGAACCGCCAACCCTGCAATTAGTGGACAACCCGCTCTACCACCTTGGCCACAGCCGCCCCATACATTTGATACATTTAATCGTATCTTAACTTACATACATTGTACAGATTATGTAAAGGCCAACATCCTTCTATTGATTGATGAGTCACTACACTCTAAATTAAAATTAGCACTTGCAACATATGCTAAAACACGTAATGCTTTGTGTGTTTGTGTGTGTGTGTGTGTGGGGGGGTTAACAGCTTTAAATCTCAGTGATGGGAATCAAGATGGATAGAAGCATTAAGCCCAGATTTATTCCACCGGTATGCCTCACACATTCTGTGTAAGATTGTATTTTTAATTCCTTGTAATGCTTGTTTATAACTGACTAGTGTTGAATGCGTGTTTGAGCATACACATCTCTCTCTCTCTTTCTCACATACACGTACACACAGACCCGTCCATTTCAAATGATCCGGGTCACTGACTTTGGTGATTAAGGCATTCATACTTGTCGAATAAGTAACACCACTGCGAAATGAACTTTACTTTTAATCAAAACATTTCAGCCTCTATTAGGAATCACTGTTACTCGAGCATGCTCCTCATAGAGTTCACAGTCCATGGCATATTCCAGTGATGCGTTTTCATCGTGGTTAACGTACTTAACCAAAGGCCTCTCTGTGCTGTGACTCTTTCAGCAGAATTAGAGGAACTTTATGTCCACAAAACAAATGGGGGCTGCAGACGGTGACACCCATGAAAGATGACACTTCCAGCGGCATATTTCTTCTCGACATCATGGGTTGGATGATGAATGGTGCACGACAGTGGCTTCCGAAGTCACACCAGTGCAGCCGTGGAGATATTCACCTGATACTCATCTGGGCCAGTGGGGTGCCACGGGCATCCATGCTGGATGAAAATGTTCACCTTTCTGCCACCCTGACATGTCACCTCTGAGCCCGCTACAAATCAACAGCCCAACAAAACCAGAATCTATGTTACTATTGATATTGAGCCTTTCTTTACTACATTTTATTCTTTGGCCTGAGTGTAAAATGGAGATTTACTTGTTATAGGAAATATTTGATGCATACATACATAAATACTATTACTACTACTACTACTACTACTACTACTACTAATAATAATAATAATAATAATTCATTCATTCATTCATCGTCATTCATGTTGGTCAGAGTTGCAATGGATCTGGAGCCTATACTGGGACCACTGGACATAAGGAATATACAGTAAACTATGTGACCAAAATTACGTGTAATTACATTACAATTTTCCTTCACTGGACCTAACAAGCCCAATCCAGATATGTTCTAATGTCCCTGTGCCCAAAGTGAGGTCCATGAAGACATAGTTTGCCAATTCTGGAGTGAAAGAACTCAAGTGGCCTGCACAAAACCCTGACCACAACCCCACTGATCACCTCTGGGATTAACTGGAATGCCGACTGCACCCCAGGCCCCATCGCCCAACATCAGTGCCTGACCTCACTAATGCTCTGGTGGCTGAATGGGCAAATCCCCACAGCCACGCTCCAAAATCTAATAAAAAAAAAAAAACCTTCCTGGAGGAGTGGAGGCTATTATAACAGCAAATAGGCAATAAATCTGGAATGGGATGTTCAACAAGCACATATGGGTGTGATGGTCAGGTGTCCATAAACTTTTGACCATATAGTTACCTTGGGTGAAACAATGAAATCTCATTACAGGGCACCATGAACAAACACATTCACACACTCATAGTCAGGTGGATTGGGAGGTGGGAGAAACCTGGAGTACCCAGAAGAAAGCCATGTGGACATGCATAATAATAACAAATTGTTTACTTTATATAGCACATTTCATACATTTAAAATACAGCTGTAGAAAAAAGGAAACTAAAAATATGGTCAAAAACAATTAAAATTTGTAAAAATAGAGAAAAACAACAATAGTTACATTTCTGTAGTAAAGGAATAGCAAAAACACATTTTTAAATTGTAATGTTCCAGATTTTTAGTGCATAAAAACAAAAGGCTGCTTCACCTCTCTCTTTAAATTCCATTAATGGTATATGGAGAAGGCTAGCACTAGATGATTGTAAGATATGATTTGGAATATAATTTGTCAGACATTTAGTAATGTATGAAAAGATTTCAAAACTAGTAATACAATTTTATAGCTAATTCTAAAGGAAACAGACAGCCAATGGCCTCAGGCTAAATAATTACCTAATTATCTAGGCTAATATTATCTCCTTTTCAGTCTCCCCAGGTTTTTGCAATTGCAGAAATGAATGCAAAATCATGGAAACGCCACAATATTCACACAAGCTTGCAATTTTTCAAAATGAAAGCAGATTTGCTGCAGATTTGGGCCTCATGTGACCTCATCACAACACACATTCAGCCAAAGCCCTCTTCAATTTAGGTGCATCGAACATGAGTACAGCTAAAAACTCTCATTTACCAAAAAAAACAACACTGTGAAAGACCGTGCAAAACAATTGCATGCAGTTTCAATTTTGCCGAATCAAGTAGCTTTTTGCAAAGAAGCACACAAAACTCCACACATTGCAGCAGCAAAATCAAGCATTTCGGGCCTCAACAATCACAAAAAAAAAACTCCTGTATGGACTGCCTTTTCTTAAACCTTATTTCTGGACTAATTCTGAAAAAGTGTCAATTATTTTGGGCTAAATCTAAGGGCTATAAACAAATAATACTTCTTACAACAACACGAATAGCTCTTTGATACAAAAGAGAGCACCAATATACTTAATGAATTATTTTACAGTACTGTATTTGCAACCAATTATGCATTCCACAAAATTTCTTCATGGAATGCTCCCAAAACTTCTATACTCAAAGTGTGATGAGCAATCCATGTTCCATCCACGCCTTAAACTCGCAGTGCATTCAAACACATCAATACACTTGATTAACATAGATTTTAATGATGATGTGATTCTGCCCACATAACAGAGCCTGTGGGTTGTGATACATCTAAAGCAGTGAACAGCAATTATGTTTTTTTGTTTGTTTCAAGATCTTTAAAGATTAAAGGGTCGGCACAAGAAGAATACATGGCTCCACAGAGCAAGAAAATCTTGATAATAAGAATCATTTCCACAGGGATTAGGAGGCAATCTCATGCAGAAGTGGAAGCCATTCCCTCACACTATCATGCCTACTCGAAAAGGTCATTGCAGAATGGATTCGCTGATTTCCACATGCTCTTGATAACGGGAGGAAAAAAGGGATTGAAGATTTGTAGTATTGATAGATTATCAGTGACAAAGCAAACAATCTACTGGGATGTTTTAACAAACTTCCTCTGCAGGGCTGGTCATGCACAGATAACCTTTAATTATTGGGAAATGTTCTGTTTAAAAGGATAAAGAAACTCCTACTGTTGTAATGATGCAGACTGATGGATGATCATTATTTTAGGGCAACAGTTTTCTTTAAAGACATAAATGGGTCATCATTAGCAGAATTTGTCATGTGTATGCCATTTTAGGAAAAGGCTTGGCTTAGGGTAGACTTTTTATGGTGCTTAATTAATTTTTTTCTAGGCTCCCCAGTCAGATTATGTTTGTAGGATATGTTTGTAGTTCACGCCGCTGAGATTGCCAAATATTCCTGGGGTAGAAAGATTAAAAATGGGTTCTTAAAAAAGCTTATGGACAACCAGTTTTAAACTGAATTTTAGGATATTGCATAAAAAGCACTGGATGGAAACAGCAGATGTGAATAAAATCTAAAAAAGGGGCATAAAATACTTATGCGCCCAAATGAGGTGGATATTTTTTTTTTATTCGGTAAAAAGACATCTGCATAAACTATGATGGAAACACATTTACAGAATAAATTTCTTGATGTGCATCAAAAATGCAGCTTATAATGATTTCTCCACTTTCAAAATTATTCAACCCTTTCATGGAAAGCATCTTTAGTACTTAGTAGTGCACCCTTTTGCTGTTATGACCAGCTGCTAATGAGATGCATAGCTTCTGGCAGCGTTCCTGAGGAATCTTAACCCATTCCTCATGAGCAATGGCCTCCAGTATAGTGATATTCTTGGGTTAGTGTGCTGCAACCGCCTTCTTCAAATCACACCAGAGATTTTCTAAGGGTTTCAAGTCAGGTGACTGTGATGGCCCTGTAGATTCTTCCAGGACTTCTTCTACAACCAAGCCTTGATGGAATTTGAGGTATGCTTGGGATAATTGTCACGTTGGACTGTCCAATGATGCCCAAGCTTCAGCTTCATCACAGAAGGCATGACGTTTTCTCCTAGGATTACCCTGATACTTCAATGAATCCATCCTGTCTTCCACACGCTGCAGGTTTCCAGTGCCAGAGGATGCAAAGCAGCCCCAGAGCATCACCGAGCCACCACCATGCTTGACTTTAGACAGGGTGTTCTTTCTTCATTCTTCTTCCTCCAGACAAACCACTGATCCATTATGCCGAAAAGTTCCAGTTTTGTTTCATTGCTCCACAGTAGAGAATTCCAAAACTTCTGTGTCTTATTGATCTGATTTTGATCTGATTTTTCTTGTGCTTTTGGGTCAGTAGTTGTGCACATCTTGAAGTTCTGGCATGAAAACCTTCTGCGTTTCCTATACACCTTACTGTGCTCAATGAAACCTCAGTGCCTTTTGCCACCAAGTCTTGCTACAGGTCTTTTGTAGTCATGCTGGGTGTTCACAACCTGCCTTCTCAGAAATCTGGTTGCAGTCATTGATAGCTTCCTTTTTCTGCCCCATCCAGGTATGTCATATTTTTTGCCCTTAGGCAGTTCAGGTATTTCATGTGTTCCAGCTCAAGCACACTTGGTGCAAGTAATGATGGCCTTGATTAGTTGCATCAGATGTGCTTGAGACAACACCTGTTCCCTGAGAAGGGAACAAGACGTTGCATGAGCTTCATGCGGTAGGAAGCACCCTCGCGCGTGACCGGAATCTGAAGCTTGTGTAACATCATGCCTAGATATAGGCCTGCCGTGATCAGGTGACGTTGCAATTAAGCACATCGCGTGATATTAAAATGGCACCTGTGAACCACACCGTCAGCCTTATTATCTTCAGCGAGACTTCATGTCAGTCATTTATGTAATGCTCAAAAAGACTCTTTGTTTCCTCTATCTTTTTTTTTTTTTTTAAAAGAAAGAAAAATCTCTATTTTTCTGTCTTTTTAAAATAAGAGAGAGAAAAGACTGTGCGCATTGTGAACGCCTTACAATTAGGCATCTCTGCTCGTGGCTCGCTCTCTTCGTAGCCAAATGGAGTTGGGTTTCAGAGCCTTGCAGATCTGGGCTGGCCGCTGCTGAGGCAGCCAGACGGTTCAGGTCCTGGGGACTGGATCTGTAAGAGGAGCTGGAGATAGATCCAGATCCGGTTCTCTACTGGATTTTGGAGCTCCTGTCACGACTCCTCCTTCCGCTATGAAAAGCCAAAAAAAAATTCCTCTCTGACTCCGAGGAGCCAGAAGGGTGTGCCACAAACAGAGAGCAGCTCTCAAACATATAAAGAGCTGCTTGAAGTGATTTCTAAGGTTGGATGACCTTTTCTCCCCAGTGAAAATAAATCTCCCTCACACTGCAGAAAACTATGCCACTTCTGGGGAAAATCATACATAAGCTGTATTTATATCCCTGCAATGTCAGATTATTCAGCCATTTAGCTATGCCAAAGGTGGAGCAGGCGCGTGTGATCTACCTCTCTCCGTGGATGGCAGATAATTTAGGGGGGCTGGCTTTGCCATCCAAGCCATGTAAGGCCACCTTGGCATTGGTGGGCTGGCCTATGTGGTAGTGGGTCTTAATTGTGGGATACTGCATACAGTGGTAGTGTTGCAGGCCTACCAAACAGACCTGCTGAGTGAGCTCGACATATGGGGCATTCGGCCATTTCCTTCTCCATTGTGTTGAGTTCACCCGGGTACCCATGAGTGGAGCCCAGGCACAGAAGGCAAATGTGGCGACCCACAGAAAGCCAGGGAACCGGGTGGCCACAGTTGCAGCCTGTTAATAGGCCTGATCTGCGAATGATCAGAAAGACCAAGCAGACAAAGAAGGAGTGGTCCTGAGGGGCCACAGAGGGATGTATCAGGGGACATGAAGTTGTTAGGGCATTTAGCCCTAAATATAGCCCACATAGAAGTATTGCCCAGTCACAGGACGTTCTTAAAGTTTGCGTTTTGAGGCAACACATACCAATTTCTTAGCTTTGGGATAGCTTTCTCCCCTTGTACCTTCTAAAAGTGCATGGATGCCGTTCTGGCTCAGTTGCAACTCCAGGGCATCCTTGTACTAAACTACCTGGATGACTGGTTAATTCTAGCACAATCCAGGGAACTGGTGATTCAACATTGATATGTTGTTCTCGCCCACATGAAGAGCTTGGGGCTCAGGTTGAACCTCAAGAAAAGTATACTTTCTCCAGTCCAAAGGACAACTTTTTGAGGAGTTATATGGGATTCAACTATGACTATTTCTATCCCCAACATGCTTAGGGTCAATCCTATCAACATTGAGCAAGATAAAGCTGGATCTTGGCATCCCTTCCAGTCTCTGTGAGAGACAGTTGGGGCTTATGGCAGCAGCAGTCAACATGATACCATTGGGTCTTTTACACATGAGACCATTTCAGTGGTGGCAGAAAAGTCAGGGGTTTTGTCAGAGCATGAAACGGTTGAGAGTAATCAAAATTTGGAGGTGTCTCCAGTTTCTAGCCTCAGGTCACACTCTAGGGGGCATCTCCTTATTGAAAGTTAATGACAGACACCTCCCTCATGGGCTGGGGCGTGGTCTTAGATGGCTGTCCAGCTTACGGTCTCTGGAGTGGCCCTCATCTGGAGTGGCATATAAATTGCCTCGAGATGTTGGCCGTATTTCTGCTGGACGGCACTCCTTGGGTGATTCACATCTGCGGGGTTCTACTGTCTCAAGCCAGAGGGCTGTTTCATCAACCTCAGCCAGAACTATGAAAACTGTTGGTCTGGCCCCTGAAGGGCACCAGCTCATAGATTATGGTCTCGCAATTGAAGTTGTAGAGACCATGTTGAATTCTAGAGCACCATCCACAAGGAAACTGTATGCGCTCAAGTGGTGACTTTTTGTCATGTGGTGTGAGGAATGTCAGCTAGACCCAGTGAACTGCGCAATAGCTACAGTCCTGGAGTTCTTACAAGGACGTTTCTCAGCAGGGCTGGCTCCTTCTTCAATCAGGGTCTATATGGCTGCCATTTCGGCCAACCCTGTTGATTGAGCCTCTGTGGGGCAACATCCTCTTACATCTATTACATAATAGAGGCTGATGGTGTGGTTCACAGGTGCCATTTTTTATATCACACGATGCGCTTTATTGCCATGTCTCCTGATCAGGGCAGGCCTATAAATATTCATGATATTACACAAGTTTCAGATACTAATCACGCGTGAGGATGCTTCCCACAGCATGAAGCTCACGCAATGTCTCATTCCCTTCTCAGAGAACAGGGTTACATGCATAACACAGACGTTTTGCATATTTGTGCTGTTGTGAGCGATTCTATTCAGAGGATTGAATAATTTTGAAACTGGAAAAATCATTAAAAGTTGCATTTTCAGTTGAATTTGGGGAATCCACTTTGTTGTGTTGAACTATTTCAATTGATTTTGTTTGATTTGTTCCTTGCAAACAGCTGAAAGTCTGCAAATTTTGACAATAAACCTGATTTGCAATGGGGGTTGAATAATTTTGGGTGTAACTGTAGCTAACGAGATTGAGAACATGCATTCAAATACGCATATATTACAAGTCTAGAATAAATTACTGCATTAATAGTATTAGTTATATTTTGCAGTTTTAATTTAACTTTAAGGCTTATAAAATAGCACTTGATCCAGCGCATCAATTTATGAACTTAATGTAGAGTAGCCGAAAGCATGTATCTCAGACAGGGGTGAAAAATGCTATACTTATTGTTTAGAGTTTCAGACCCTTGTCACTGGACAAGACACAGAATATATTTATTTCCTCTTTAAGAATATTAACAGGTTTTCTAGTAAATACCTGTATTCAACCAGTAAAATCTCTGCGTCACTGGCAAATTCAGATCCTGCCATACACATTGTAAAAAGTAAAGATCTTTTCTACACCTCCCTTTAACCAATAATGCATGTGGTTTAAATGAATATAGATGTAGATCACAGCTACAATCCTTGTGTTAAAAAAAAAAGACTAGAGAGATTAAAATTGGATTCATGTATTTTGTTAAATGGTTTTCAAATATCCATTCATACATATTACAATATCCATCCACAGACTCTCTGGGTGGTCTTATAGGCTTATACACTTTCTCCTACCATGCACAGAAAATCCAGATATGTTAATAATTTAATATATATTTAATTCTCATTACAGAATTAAAAATTCCTGTCATACTCTAACACTCTAAATTTCATCTTCTTTGCATAACTCAATGCTGCTGGTACCAAGACCTAGATGCAGATAGTCACTGTACAATCACATAAAACAGAAAGTAGCTAAACAGTCAACTCGTAAAAGTCTCTTGATTAAAGAAAGTGATTCTGTTCAGCCTAATCGAGATAGTGAGGAACATGTTGAGATCACAGAGCCATATGATCCTGGTCCAACTGCAAAGAAGTCGTACATTTGAGAATATGCATTGCAAGGTAATGTTTGGGTGCTTCTTCAAATACATATCAATCTAGTTAAAATAAGAAAAATAAAATGTTATTAGCAGTCATGTCATAAGGTAATATTTTTCACTAGGAGACACTTTTCTTGTTCTTAGGTGTTCGTTGTGTTCATAGACTTGATGATGCTTATTTATGTTTATTTACATGTTGCCTGTATGCAAAAAGAAAATGTTTACAACAATTAACTTGTTGATGTCATTCTTGGGCACAGCAGCTTAGTGGTTAGCATGCTTGCTTTGCACCTCCAGAGTTGGGGCCTCTCCCCATGCTTTGGTGATTTCATCCTGGTTCTCCGATTTCCTCCCCAAGTTCAAAGACGCATTGTAGACTGATTAGCATTTCCAAATTGTCCATAGTGTGTGAATGGCTGTGTGAATGTGTGTGCGATTGTGCCCTGTAATGGGTTGGCACCGTATCTGGGGTGTCTCCCACATTGTGCCCAGAGTTTCCCTGGGATAGTTTCCCTGGGAGTCTGAAGTTCCCCTAGGCTTCAGACTCCCCTGTGACCCTGTGTAGGATAAGCAGTATGGAAATGGATGGATGGCTGGAAGTCATTCTTGTATTGCAAAATTTCAGTGTTTTCTCACAGCAGTATTATTTATCATGTATTTAACATGACTATTACTAGTCCAGGCTCTTGTTATCTCAAAACTGGACTACTGCAACTCACTACTCTCGGGCCTTTTGGCCAGCTCCATCAAACCCCTTCAAATGATTCAGAATGCAGCTGCACACCTCGACTTCAGCCAGCCCAAGAGAACCCATGTCACACCCCTCTTCATCTCCCTCCATTGGCTTCCTCTAGCCGCCCGCATCAAATTCAAGGCCTTGATGCTCACCTACAAGACATTGTCTGGAACAGACCCCTCCTACCCCTCCTACCTCAACTCTCTCCTGAAGGCTTACGTTCCTTCATGCAATCTGCGATCAATCAACGACCGACGATTAGTACTACCTACTCAGTGTGGCTGAAGGTTCCTTTCAAGAACATTCAAACTATCTGTTCCTCAGAGGTGGAATGAACTTCCAACCTCAATCCGGACCACAGAATCTCTCACCATCTGCAAAAAAACAGCTAAAGATCCACCTCTTCCGTGAACACCTAACCAACACATAAAAAAAAATAAAATAAAATAAAAAAAAATTACTCTGGCATTTACACCTCTACTCAGTGCACTTTGCTCCTTCTGGAACTCAATTAATGGATCTTATATGGTAGCACTACTTGTAT
Organism: Ictalurus punctatus; assembly: GCF_001660625.3. Classification (NCBI taxonomy): domain Eukaryota; kingdom Metazoa; phylum Chordata; class Actinopteri; order Siluriformes; family Ictaluridae; genus Ictalurus; species Ictalurus punctatus. The sequence goes on along the minus strand of NC_030426.2, from coordinate 22,041,990 downwards.
TGTTCTCTGCTTGATATATATTGCTTTGCTTGTATTTTCTCATTTGTAAGTCGCTTTGGATAAAAGTGTCTGCTAAATCCATCCATCCATCCATCTTCTACCGCTTACTCCTACTTCAGGGTCGCGGGGGAACCTGGAGCCAATCCCAGGGAGCATCGGGCACAAGGCGGGGTACACCCTGGACAGGGTGCCAGTATATCGCAGGGTACAATCACATACACACTGACACATACACTACGGACACTTTAGACACGCCAATCAGCCTACCATGCATGTCTTTGGACTGGGGGAGGAAACCGGAGTACCTGGAGGAAACCCCCGCAGCACGGGGAGAACATGCAAACTCCACACACACAGGGCCACGGTGGGAATCGAAGCCCGGACCCTGGGGGTGTGAGGTGAATGTGCTAGCGTCTGCTAAATGAATAAATGTAAATGTAAATGTAACATGTAACCAGAAGTGCATTCATTTGTCTGGTAAACTGCATCATTCTTGGACCCCATGACTGACACCAAAAATTCCTAGCGGAAACTCGGATAGAACATGCGCCAACAGTGGCCACAAGATTCTAAATCAAAATCATGAAAGTATAATGTATGCATGTAATGTAATCTATTTTATAGTTTATAATATTTTATTTGATTTTATCTATTTTAAGTCAGTAATTTGATTTGAGTTTAGAAAATTTTTGTTCATTCAGTGTGGTCTCCTGTAAAGAAAGCATACCCATGGTTTAAAGGATAAACTGACTGACCAAACTGACTGATAAACTCATCTGCCTCTGTATCCTCTATGGGGGAAAAAGTTAACAAATTGTGTCATATTCCTGTATTTATAATAATATTGGCCTTGATTACCATTTCCTGTTGTTTTTAAATTACCGTATGACATCTTGGTCATAGTTGTTACAGTAAATTGTCAGAAAATGTTGCTGGACCTACTGCTCAAGCTGACAGAAATATGGGCTTATGCTCAAGGTCAGAATTACACTTGAGATGGGTTTTTTAGCAAATACCAGCCCATGTGGACAAGTCCCACACAACTGTCTGGAACAGTTATAATTCAACTCTGAATGCAGCCCTATGAGCTGTCTCATGTCCACTTATGTTTATTTCATTTCCAGCTCTTAAATATTGAAGTCTGCTCTGTTTGAGAAAAAACACTTGGGACTTGCTTCCAGATGGTGAGAAAGCATTTCAATGCTATACTGAGTTCCTCTTCTATTCTGCACACATCCCATTAGTCATGTTACTACATGCTGAGGCGATGATGGACCAGTTATGTATGCATTTAATGCGACACACATCGACTTTCTCCGACTGAAAACTTTTGCGCTTCTGAGAATTTTATTATGTGTTCTCTTTCAACAGCTCCACATAAATCAAATGCTAGAGAAGGCTTCCGGACAAACAGTGTGCCTGGGGAGAGCGTTTTTCTTTTAAATTTGCTGTTCACTAGCACAAAGAGAGCTAAAAAAAAAAAAAGCTCAGATCCCAGGTCAGCTCTTTATGTCTTTCAAAGCAATCAGGAAAGCAAAAATCTGGCATTGTGAGGACAATTTGATTAGCTAGCCTTGGCCTTGCTGCCCATTACCTGCTGGAAATGGATACTCCCGAGAGAGACAAGGCTCATTGAGCAGCAGAGGTGGAATGCAGTAATTATATCTCCAACTCACCACCAAAATGGTGCTCATTAGTTCGTTCTAGCCCAGTGCTGCAAACTCTCCATATGTCACTGTCCACTTTGAATTGATTGAGTCCTACTTGCATTCATGTGAAGCACAAAGCTGTCGTAACAAGCTCTAAAGCCTCACACTGTGCACAGTTGGTACCAATGTTAAGACAGACGATACAGACTTAATGTCTGCAAAAACTGCTGTGCTCAGATGGGATTTCGTTAAGCTCTCTTTTCAACTGGCACTACCATCTTTCATTATGATATTAGCTGACCAACACACAGTCAAGCCCTGCATTAGTTAGTCTAAAATGGGGAAAAATACAAAGTAAATGAGGTTGGGAGTAGGTCAGAGGGAAGTGAAGATTTTCCTGAAGAAGCACTACAGTGCTTAAGGGAGTGCTTAAGGTCTACCTAATATATGAGGAAGATTCAAGGACAAAATATAATGATAATCAATTTCTTCTTTGACCAACTATACTGTTATCTGTTGGCAAAAAGACAACCCAGATTTCTCTTAAATCAACACAATCTCAACCCCAACCCTTATACCTACATTATATTTAATACATAGTCCTATGGTCATTGTCATGTTTTTTTGTTTGTTTGTTTGTTTGTTTGTTTGTTTGTTTGTTTGTTTGTTTTTTATCCCTGGTCCTCTTCAAAATAATGTTCTGGTAGTCTCCTACGCTACATGCCAAGCAAATGTGACTGGTTCAACTTGTCAAGTTCTTCCTGTTTCAAGCTTTGTGATGGTGGCGAAACAGTTATTATGGTCACCAGAGGAGAATAAATGTTTTATTGTTATAAAAGACCGGACTTTCATAGGACTGGGGCACTATAATTAACTCACCTTTGTGGTGTGTGTGCTTGTGTTGAGAGCATTGCATGAAAATGCATGTTTAATGCTGGACTACATGACAAAATTATAAAAACATTCATGTACGAGAATGCCTCCACTTTCCAGGTACAATAAACGAACATTGACGATATGCATCCAAAAAAGGGCTTTTCTTCAGTGCTAATGCCAAATTATTATTTTTTTTAAACACCAAGTGAGTGAACCTAATGCCTGCTATTTTGGAAACCTGAGTACACAAAAATGTTCAGTAATTCTTCTGTGAGAAGGCAAGACTGCAATTATGAGCCCCTTTCCAAAATAAGCCCAGAATCGGTCTTGGCTATTCAGACAAAGTATGAAAACAACCCAAGTCTAGACAAACCTTAACCTTAGGCACTCCCTAACTGTAACACAACCATAATCCTAGGCAAACCCTAACACTGACCTCCTATCCTAGCCAAGCCTTCCTTAATCTTAGCCTTATTCTATCCCTTGACAAGCCCTAAATATAGAGAGATCCCATAACACATCACTAACTAATCATTAACTCACAATTTTCCACTTTTAAGCTGATTTATTAATGATTTTACTGAAAACTGGTTGGGGCAGAATTGTAATCTGGTTTATTCAATTTGTGCTTTCAACACTGATGAGCAGAAAAATTATATATGTATATATAAAGACAAAATATGCAAGACAAGTTTTACCAAGAATGGACTGGAACAGAAAAACCCAAGATAAATAAACCCCAAGGGAATGACAGATGCAATTTGCACCATTTTCCAACCCATCTTCTTGGTTCATGACCAATAAAACTCACAGATTGCATTTCCTTGGAAACAGGAGGATGTCCAATTCATGATTATAAGGTGGACATATGTCGATGGGTAATGTATCTTTGAAAAGATATAAATATTCTGCGTGAACATCAAAATGTATGCCTCGCGCTCAGTTGGAATTATTCTAAAGAACAAAAAGTAGTCTTCCTATTTTGTCTCAGAGTGAAAACTTTTTTCATTATCAGTAAGTGGATTGATTTGCCTCAAAAATACACTTAATATCCCATTATTATTACTGATATATTTTTTAAACGTTATGAAAAAAAATTTTGATTAGCTTTTAACAGCTTAGTTGCTGTTTTTACTCTAAAGACAGGTGCATGCATGTCATAGCCATAATGGGAAGAAAGAAACTACAATTATAAAGATCTGGCTTAAGATGGTCTGAAAAAATACACCAGGGTTTTTGCAAGATACAGAATAGATGATTGACACAGAACTGATAATACAATGTTAGAAGCTGATCCAGGAGCTAAAAGAATAGCCTGCTGTTCTTGCTGTATTGACCACTGTACAGACACTTGACATAGTCTTATGCACAAGAAAAATATTGCGTATGTTATGTGGATAAAGTCATGATTAGTCATGATTGCACTGCAATACCCAAGTCATTCCACTGCAGGCAGTAAAAGTTCAGCTGTAGTGAATCTTGTCATCTTCTAAGCAGTTTCTGAATGAGTGTCAGAATGACATGCGCTGTGCTGAGGAAGAAGTCGTCACACTGCACTGCTGAGAATAGTAGCAGTTTGCCAGGACTCTTCAAAATACTGAGCATTACCCTGCTGAATGCTGCTCACACTCTCAAGATTCACTCTGACGCTTCTTCAAGTGGAGAGATCTACTTCCCGCCCCTAACAACTTATTCTGCCAAGTGATATTTCACTTGCTTTCACAACACCACCTCACAGTTGTAAATACATAACAATTTGCAAGTCTGATGAAAAATTATGACATTTTGGGTTATTGATCCTGTAGGCACTGACAGTCTTTCCGGAAGACAAAAAATTGTTTTACCACCCATCAGTGACTCGCCATTCCAATTATAAAACCACAACACAACAGGGTTCTAGCAAGGTCTGTCAATCATATAAGCATGAGCATAAAATTATTACTCATACACACAGGATTACACACTCATTGAAAGACAGGAAGGCTCTGAGTCATGTCGCCACCCTGTCTTGTCTTTGGTGTGTTTCGCAATGGTGCCCATGTGTTCTAAGTTTATGACTTAATTAGTCTCTCAATTTATACCCTACTGTCTCTTTGTCTCAATGCAAAGTTGTTCATATGTTTTTCCTACAGGTGTTTTCCTTGTTTCCTTGCTTTTATTTCTAGGTACAATTTCTGTTTTTAACCCCTTCTTATTTATGAATATAGATTACCCTTATTAATGTAATTGATGTTCTCTGCATGTGTTTTGGCCCGCAGCATGGACGTTGACAATGATTGTTGCATTAGCCTGAATAAACCACACATTGGCACCCTGCCTTCAGGGTTAAATAAATTAACCTCAGTGGATGCTTATTCTAGCAGGAGTGTCATTGTTAATCAATTGACGAAACAGTTAATGATAGAAAGAAATCAGCTCCAGTCTCATGTACTTCATAGATGTTTTTCATATGACTGGTGGTGGTGTTTTGGCTCCACTAAAATGCAAATGCAAATGCAAATGCAAGTAATAATAATAATAATAATAATAATAATAATAATAATAATAGACTTCAAGCCATTACATGGCAACACATAAGATGATATGAAGGGCAAAATCAACCTCTTATGACTTCATTTGTCCCAAGATGTATTAGACATTGTTGGATAACCAGCTCAGAATTTAACCATTCATTAATTTATTCATTCATTCATTCTTCTTTTTCAGAAACTCTCAATCCTGTTTAGGGTTATAATGGATCCAGAGCCTATCCCGAGAACACTGGGCATGAGGCAAGGACACACCCTCACAGGCCAACATGCAAACAAATTTACACAATCATTCATACCTAGGGGCAATTAATTTAGCCAGTTTACCTATTGCCGTGCTTTTGGGAGATGAAAGGAAACTGGAGAACCCAGAGGAAACCTGTGTGGACACGGATACTGCCTTAGGAACTCTACATAGACTGTAACTCAAGCTAAAGGACCAGGTACCATGGAGCTGTGAGGCAGCAATGCTACCTGCTACTCCACCTTCCTGCATTTTTTATTTTTTTTTAAATAATCAGAATTTACTGTTGAAGCTAAGCCAAACAACAAATCCACTCATGAGTACAATCTTTTTTAAGTCCTGATATGTACATATTAATTTTGGCCTTAAGGCGTTTGTCTTCTTTGTCATATTCATATGAATGTCCATTCTGCTGAACATTATTTCATGAAATATATTTGTAATTAATCATATGAATGAATAGAATATAGTCTGATATCCTATAAATTAAGTTATTTATGAAGTTACGAAAGCTAATCTCATGCCTAACTGGTAACCCCTCAAACTCACTGGAGGGTCCAGACTTGCATTTCTTACATTCATAGCCCTACACCATTTCTCTTCATTTCAGTGCCATTACTGAACAATTTATCTTAGTTACTAAATAATATGCTTTAAGGTAAATATAATAATCTGTAGCTCTATATGGGTCTATATGTATCTTTATCTGTATCCTTATCTTTATCTAATCTGTAACTGAAAAAGTACATTTTTGTAACCTTTTGTACAAATTGTATGAGGCTATGCTGGTTTTTCTGACCTTAACAATGGAGGCTTGATGATCTCAGTTCAGTCACTCTAATAATTACAAGCAAGGCTTGCATTTCAGAGTCATAAGGATAAATTGGTCCTCAAAGATAATTCCAGGATTTAATGCCCTCTCTACCTTCTCATTTTCTCTCTCTCTCTCTCTCTCTCTCTCTCTCTCTCTCTCTCTCTCTCTCTCTCTCTCTCTCTCACACACACACACACACTCTTCAAATTGTCTTCTCAGTCAGAAGAAATACCTGCTTTCTCGCCCCAAACTGCAATTAAAGAAGCCCCAGCTGTGCTACACAGGACAGCAGGTGTACTCCTGGCACATAGGGAGCAAACCTCCACTTCATCTCCTGAGACACACATAAGGATAATAGTCTTCTGTATCTTTAAAGCTGTTGTCCACAAATGGCATAACCCTTGCACTTTTCTTAAAAACATATATGGCTGTAATATAGCAGTGCGGGCCAGCGTGCAGAAGTTTTGTCAAGCAAAGTCAACAGGTATAAATACAGCGGGGGAAATAAGTATTGGACACGTCAACATTTTTTTCAGTAAATATATTTCCAGTGAGACTATTCACATGAAATTTTCACCAGACATCAGTATTAACTCAGGAAATCTGGAAATATAAAGAATTCACAGCATTAAAGTCCATAAACAAAGTTATGTGTAATAAAGTGGAATGACAAAGGAAAAAAAGTACTGAAGATGCTAAGGAAAAGCAGTTCTCCAAGGCAAGGTAAGGCAAGGAACCAACTGAAATCCATAAGTAATTATACCCCCTATCTGTGCAAATTAATATCAGCTGGGTTAGTAAATTGATGGTCTATAAAAAGGCTTTTCATTACCAAGGTGTCACACAAGAAACATCTCATGATGGGTAAAAGCAAAGAGCTCTCCCAAGACCTCCCACAACCTTATTATTGCAAAACATATTGATAGAATTAGATACAGACGTATTCCAAAACTTCTGAATCTTCCAGTAAACACCATTGGGACAATGGTCCCAATTATCCGCAAGTGGAAGCAACATCACTCCGTCATCGCACAGGACTCCTCACAAGATTTTTGACCAGGGAGTCAGAAGAATAGACAGAAGAGTAGCCCAAGAGCCAAGGACCACTCAGAAACAGCTCCAGAAACACTTGGGGGCAGCAGGTCACAGCGAAAACAACAGGCAATGCACTCCACTACTCACACTAACCCCGCAAGACTGACTCCATTACTAAAGAAAAGGTTTGTCAAAGCTCGTTTAAAGTTTGCTACAACTCATTTGGACAAGCCTATGAAACACAGGGAGAGTGTGGTCTGGTCAGACGAGAGCAAAATTGAATTTTTTGGCTGTCATACTACACCATGTACCATGTTTAGAGAAGAACTGGCAATGCACATCACCCTAAAAACACTATACCAACAGTGAAGTTTGGAGGTGGAAGCATCATGGTGTGGGGCTGTTTTTCATCACATGGTACTGGCAGACTTCATATAATTGAAAGAACGATGACTGGAGCCCATTACAGGGAGATTCTTGAGAAGAATCTGCTGCATCCATCAGGATGATGAAGATGAGACATGGGTGGATGTTCCAGCAGGACAACGATCCAAAGTATACAGCAAGGGAAACTCAACTGGTTTCATTGGAAAAAAATCAAGGTGTTAGAATGACCCAGTCAATCACCTGACTTGAATCTATTTGAACAAGATTTAAAGACATTATGTTTAGAAGAAAGGGCCAAAATCACACCTGAATACTGCGGCCCATTAATTTCTTCATACAGGAAGCATCTTGAAGCTGTCAATACAAACAATGGGTTCTCCACAAAGTATTAAATAAATTTCAGTTAGCATGTTCAATACATGTTTCCCTGTGTCATTCCACTTTATTATACATAACTTCATTTATGGACTTTAATCTTGTGAACTCTTCATATTTGCAGATTTATGGAGTTAATACCGATGTCTGGTAAAAAAAAAATTAATGTGAACAACCTTATTGGAAATATATTTACTGAAAAAAGTTGACACGTTCAATATTTATTTCCTCCACTGTAATTATATATATATATATATATATATATATATATATATATATATATATATATATATATATATATATATATATATATAGATAGATAGATAGATAGATAGATAGATAGATAGATATACATGTATGTATATATATGTATATATGTGTGTGTGTGTGTGTGTGTGTGTGTGTGTATGTATAATTACACTTAAATTGAATGCGTTTAATCCAGGCCTTAATAAGTCAATCAATTTGTTTAATAATATCAAATTTAAACACTATCATATTTCATTTCTTTATAGATGATGGATCGTTGAGAGCAATATTAAATTACTAAGCACTGATAACACAAGCACATGTTACAATATACGCTGTACACAGAAAATAGGGCACAAGATCAAATAAAATTTATAAAAACATCATTAAGAAATAAAGGTTTTGAGGTTTAGATCTAAAAGCTCAAGGGAAACATGTAGAAACATCATTAAAAATATCAAAGTTATACATTTTGGATTCAGAATCATTAAATGAAATAACAGTATTGAATTTCAGGGACTATTGCATGCTGTTTCATTTGAAGGGAATGTAAAATCTGAAGCATGATTTGACAAGTTCTGTGTTCATATGCAGAGTATTTAAAAGTATGTGCTCCTGAGACCTAGTACTTACAGAATGTGATTATATATTATATATAAGAGGACACATGTACATTATTTAATAAAATATAAAACATATTAAAATTCAAAACCTCTATGCCATCAAAAAATAACTATTCTTGTTCTTGATTTATAGATGAAATAGTTGGATTATGTTCATAAAATAAATCTGTACTGAGTGGATCCACAGAATTCATTATTATTTTTTTTTTTTTTAACAATAAGCCAAAGTCATTATTGTGCCTAAACTGCACTGTTCCATCTTTTCTGTGTATTTTTCACAGTGTATTTTATTTATTTATTTATTTTTACTATTGAAAGAATATGAAAAATTGTTATAGGAATTATTTTTTCTGTAGATGGATTATTGTGTCTGTAATAAACTATACTCATAGAAAAAAAATGGCCTAATATGCTCTCTTAGTGGAAAGCTCCACGGCTCTATTTAATCGCCATATTATTATTGTATACATTTAAATAATGATCATGGTTTGGATTATGATGTGGTCAATGAAATTTATTTTATATTTAAAAGTTTCCCTGTTTGTGAACCCCTTGCATACATGACACAGATAGTGATGGGAATAGTATGCCTTTTATTATTTGCTTCTAATTAATTCTATGATGATTTCTATGGTCATTTGCTGAAATTTATGTATTCTTTTCTTTTGCTTGTTTGATACAATGTGTCGCTGCTACTGAACATATCAAGGTCAGAGGTGATAGCTCTCACAGCACCAGGTGGCATTAGGCCTGATTTTCTCTTGTCTGGTTGAAACTTTCTGAAGTTATGCTTCTATTGGCTTTTAAAAGGTTTTTTGAAGAGTCTTTAAGCATGCAATAAACATCAGAGTCTGATGATCAACTCCAGTCTCCTGGATCTTGACTAATTGTTGCTGAATTTCTAACAACTTGGTGCCGTGATCTTGTCTCACTAACACCTCTCTGGTGAGTTATGCCATTACTTAGAAAGCAAGAAAAAACTTGGCTGAATCCTTTCCTTGACAGATACAAGAGAAGGAAGTATAAGGAATATCCTCACAGGGATTGAGAGAAGACATACCAGACTTTTTTCTTTTTCTTTCTTTTTTTTTTTTTTTTTTTGCTGTTGTAGCCTGGCATTTACCTCACCATGACGAGTGAAGGCCCAGAACCAGTGAATTTAGGGAATGATTTCTGAAAGTCTCCAATCTATTATAACAGAACATTAGTTAAGGGCAGTACAGAAGTACCTGACTGGAATTCAAATTTAAGAGGTAATAGATGAGGTCATGAAAAAGAATGTACAATAATAATATATATATATATATATATATATATATATATATATATATATATATATATATATATATATATATATATATATTCTTCTAAAGGATTTCCAATAGCAAGAGCATGAACTTTTGATGGCTGTAAAAAAGCTTTAGAGTATGCAATCAAGCATGGCTCTATTGTAGCATGCCTTCATATCATTAGATTGTACTGAGAGTACAAGTGATTAGAGAATGCAGAACATAATGACTGTAATAGACTTCAGGAGCATAACGCCACATTAATAGATGAATATAAGAGACACAAGACTGTTGCTGTAAATGTGCAAAGGACTTGCGAGGACTTCAGAGATTTAAATAACTGTGAACAGAAATAGCAGACTGAGATCGTGCTCACCCGATTTATTGTCATTTTAGCAGGTGCCTATTTAATCAAAAACCTTACAGCTCTCAGAGTACACACACTTTTTAGTAATGTGTTTAATGAAATGAAAATGAAATGAGATACTGAAAGCCTTGATGATATTTTTCTTGTAATTCTGATCATATATTTGCAGTTTTACCTAAATGTGGGCAGATGGGAAGGCAAACAACAGGTGCATGGAGACAAGGACATTTTAGTATTCTGCACATTTGTAGGTTTCAGCTCTCTCCATCGTGAAGTAATGAGTTTAATTCACTTAAATTAAACACAGTTGTTGTGGTAAAGATAAGTCTCATTAGCATAAAGAGTGCATATAACAAAAGCATTTTCATTATGTTCGCTGTGATATCTTGTTTACCCTTGTATCTCGATTATTCCATTATTTCATTAAATAGACCTTGTGTCTTAGTATAAAAAAAAATCATTAAAAAAATCTTTTCAGGAGTACAACGCAATGTGGTCAACCACTTTTGTAGAAATCCCTAAACGAGTTCTATTTTTAAAAAAAACTCTGAACGGGAAACACCCTGTTGTTGATAAAGAACCCATAAACTAAGACTCTTTATGACTCATAAAAAAGAAAACAAAATTATTGTCCCCATTTTCTTCCCAGGTTGGTTACCAACCAAGGACAGTGAAGGCTAACACGTGCTTCCTTTGAGACATATAAAGGCAGACAACCACATCTTTTCAAACTGCTGCTCATGCTGCATCACAGGGCAGTCTTTTCTGCATACATGAGCTCACAGACTTCCACAATTGGCTAGTGCCACTATGATTGACAGGTGAGAGAGAGTATGCCATCCCTCCAACTCAAAGGGCAGGGCCAATATTGCTCCCTTTGCTCCCAGGCCACAGATGGCTGTGTCATAGTTGGGATTTGAACTGCAAAGCCCCACAATTGCTTTAGTGTCACTTATTGCTTAAAGTATATCATGGTTTTCTTGCAGCTTCAGTATGATGCCATGCACATCAGAAATAAGGTTCAAAAAAGGATTCAGTAGCATAATGTTCATATTAATATAATGCTCATATAATTTCAAAATTTCAAACAATAAGCAAGACAGGACTAGTGCATGAATAATATAAAATCACAGCATGTTGAAAATTACTGCATGTTGGTCTAAAATGAATGAAGCACATGAAGTGTATTAAAACACTTCAGTTATAAATATAAGAAAATATATTTGTTATAATATTGTTATGGTGCATAGCTGCATACACTATGAATGGATCTGTTTTCGCTATTGTGAACAATAATGTGATTTGTAACACATTATTGTGTTAACACGTCTGGGTGATTAAACGGGCAGGGGATATGTCTACATTCACAACTGAGATCAAAAGAGCGGGAAAGTACAACTCTTGTAAATATGAAGTGTGATGCCATGCCCTTTCTTTTAGCTCAGCCAGTCAAGAGACATGATTTATTCAGTTCTTGGCAAAAATGTATGTCGACATCACTGTCTCAAATGATTCCCTGCAGATCCACTGAAGCCCTGACAAGCTCCTTAGTCTGTTTTCAGCGCTTGCCCTGTCAGGCTGTGAATCCACAGGCCTTGCCTTTACATCTGCTGCTTTTGACAAAGTAGAAGATGAAACATGCTAATTGTCCTCTGCATTCTCTTGTTGAGTGCTCACCAAGTCTATCATGATGGCGTTAAAACATGCTATTGACTTTGATGGGCTTTATCAAAGAAAGAAAAATGCATTTTGAGAGCATACTAAGTGCATATACACCCTCACTAAAACAACAATAAACCATTTCCTCACCAGCCTCTCTTTTATTCTGTCTCAAGACGTTTATAAGACAAAAAAAGCAGCTTGTCATGTTACAGAGAAAGCGGAAATAGCAAAGCCATTTCAAAGCCTTGACGGTAAATAAATATCTTCTTACATAAAGCTTCACCATATCAACTAGTCTTTCTATGTTAAATCACAGGATATTTTTTTAAATCTCTTTATTATTGGCCTTACTTTTCTTTTTTTCTTTTTTTTTTTTATTTTGTGGCACATCCACCATACATATTAATACATATAATACATACCTTGATTTAAATTCCTCCTGTCAAAGCTGAGGTTATTGAAAATGAATCAACACCTACTGACCCATCAAAATCAAATATTCAAAAGTGCTGTGGTGCAAGTAAAATGCAGGGCTGTGATAAGTTCATACTCTCTATATACTGTTGATATAGACTTGAAGATATACATACACACTGCATACACACAAACAAACATACCAGTCTAAGAAATTAGCCAATCCATCTACAGGCATGCTTTTGGGAGACTCATGATCGAACTGTATTATGCAAAAAATGCACATGCACACGTCTACCTGATCATATAAATTTAAATGAGTGAGAGTGATGAGGCTCGTGTTCATGAATTTGTATGGAGCTGCAAATCGAAACCTTAACCTTTACAAACTTCAATAAAATAGTGTGCATCCATTTGGATTTATCCAGAAAATCCATTTTTGTGCATTTCCTTTCACAGGGATCAGAGAGGATCTGCTAAAGAGTGCCAAGTCATGCAAACTCTCATCTCGGCCCAACACGATAGGCTTTCACGCAGGCAGAAGCTATTACACTACTATTTTAGCTCCTCAGTTTTCACAAGTTATATTAGAACTGTCGTGTTTCCTAATGATACTTAATGTTCCTCACTGAAGTGTCCAGCTCATTGCACTGTCATCAAAATGCCAATATTCAATAAGATTTCACTATGAATACTGAGCTTCACAGCTGGTGTGCTTCAGCTAAATTAACATGCTTATCCATACATCCATCTATTTTCCATACTGCTTATCCTACACAGGGTTGCGGGGGAGCCTGGAGAAAGAGAACTCTGGGCACAAGGCGAGGGACACCCTGAACAACATGCCAACCCATCGCATGGCACAATCGCAAACACACATTCAAAAACTATGGATAATTTGGAAATGCCAGTCAGTCTACAGCACTTGTCTTTGGACTCTAGGAGGAAACCAGAGCACCCATAGGAAACCCCAGAAGCATGGGGAGAACATGCAAACACACAGGGTGGAGGCATGATCGAACCTCCAACCCTGGTGGTGCGAGGCAAACATGTTAATCACTAAGCCACCCAAACATTCTTCTTTCCTCTATAACTTGGTATAAAAAGACAGGATGTTGTAAAATAAATAAATAAATAAATAAACAAATAAATAAATAAATAAATAAATTATTTACTCAGAATTTGTACATAAGATCAGAGTTGTGGAAAGGGACTTTAATCTGTGAAGTGCATTCCAATGTAAATCTAACCTCTGCTGTGACTCTATATTACTGTTACACTTAATGAATACCATTGGGCATTAGGAAGAAGGAAATATTAGCCTGACCGGTAGAGTTGTTTCCACTACTATTATGAAGGATTGTTATTTTACCAACGTTTCATGTAATGTAATGAAATTCAGAAGGTGCATAGGGTATAAATGGGTATGCATATTTTCTATAGAGAAGTTTGATCAGCTTGGTGATCAATGTATTACAAGCCATCTAAGTGCACAAGGAACTGATTTTACAATTGTGAAAATGAGCCCTCTATAATAAAAACTATTATACATATTTACCAAGGCTTATTCGAATAGGCTTTAGCTATCAAAAAGACTGCTTTCTTTATTTTTGATATATCATTTGATTTTTTTCCGAGCTGCATTAGCCCCCACCTCTTCCGTGAACACAACCTAACTTGCCCCCACTAAAAAAATAAATAATAAATCTGCACTTACACTTACTTTGCTACTCCAGCACTCAATTAAAAATATTGCATGGTAGCGCTATATATGCTTGATATAGAGCTTTACTTGTATTTCCTCATTTGTAAGTCTCTTTGTATAAAAGTGCCTGCTAAATGAATCAATTTAAATATAAATGTCTTACTTGAGAATGTCTTATAGCAGTGCTGTTGAATTCTCATTTCTGATTGGTCAGAAGATGACTAATTTTCTACAACGGCAGCTCTGATAATAGTCCCAGATGTAGTTAAAATCATGGGTTTAAATTACTGTCTTCCAAAAAATAAACAGATTCATAAAAATGTGTTATCATTAAAAAAATAATAATAATAAATAAATAAATAATAATAATAAAAAATTGAAATGTACAATCATTGATATGGTGAAGATTTCTGTGAGGAGATTTTACATTTATGGAAGGAGTCCCCAGTGTCATACCTTTCATTTAACATTAAGTAAGTTTTCTACCATAGGAAAGCCTTCAGAACAGAGGAATTTGCACTTTCCAGTTTCTTGGGAACGTAAGCAGAACTGATTTTAGTACCTCTAAATGACTGTGTATATCTGCTATAGCACAAGTCATAACAGGAAAAGTAACATGTCTTGCAGACTTTCCACTGCATTAAATATAACTAGAAACGGTTAAACACTATGACATGCGATAAATTAAATAATGTAATTGTTGGCTTTCGTCTACGAAAATAATCAACTTTGATTATTTGATGATTGACTGGTGTTCCATATGGGTGGGTTATCCAGCCTTGTGCCCATAGTTGGACTCTGGATCCACCACGACACAAGATAGACTGGGTACTGAAGATGAATGAAAAGAAGAAGGATTGTTTGATTATTTTCCTAAAACAGAATGTCCTCAACCTTTTTCCTTCCTTACATTTGTGTAATTTAGGATCAGAGAAAATATACATGACTAATTTCGGTGGCATAACAGTGCAACCGGCTCATAAAAAATCTCACACAGTACAATTAAACTCACTTTGTTCAAGAGTCTTAAAGAACATACATGACCTGTCATGCCATTGCCATTTTCAGAAAAGTTAAAAGAGTCAAACTAAACTCATATTTCTTAAGGCCCCAGAGAAAATATGCCTAATTCTTTTACAATGTTATGATTGTCACGGTTAAAACTACGTAACAGTGTTATACAGCAGGCTTTAAAGCTTTAATACAATAAATACACAGAACAGTATACGCAGAGCAATAAATACACAGTACAATGAACAGACAGGACAACAGAACAGTGTTGTATGGGAAAACTATTGCACAATATCCTGTAAACTATAGTGTAGCATAGTGCAATAAATGAAGCAGCAATATTTGTAGCAAAAATTAATTTTAAAAAGTCTCTGATTCAACTTTGTAAATTGCAGGTGTGCAGTGGTATTGAGTTATATGTGGTTAAGTGTTTTGAATAGCCTAGGTGAGCATTGGGAGGCACCACGGTGATGAGTAATCTGACTGCCTCAGGGAAGAAACTGTTGTGGAGTCTGGTGTTGGTGGGATGGATGCTCCTGTACATTCTGCCAGATGGCAGGAGGGCAAAGAATCCATGAGAGTGATTGGATGGGTCATCTGCCATGCTGGTGGCTTTGTGGATGCAGCGGTTGTTTTATGAGGTGTCGACAGTGGGTAGAGAGACCACAATCCGTTGTAGTGTCTTGCAGTCAGAGGGTGTGCAGTTCCTGTACCACACCATGAAACAGCTGGTCAGGATGCTCTCTATTGTCCCTCTGTAGAAGGCAGTGAGTATGGGAGGGGGAGGCTGGCTTTCTTCAGTCTCTACAGGAAGTGGAGCTGCTGCTGGGCCTTGACATCAAAATTGACAGAAAGTAATCTGGGGTGGAAAAATGATGAATGTATTACCCAGCCACAGGGCAAGTGAAAGCTCCAGTCTGCTGCCCAGTCCCATGATTTGGTTGCACAGAAACCTAATTATCTAGGCTAAAAAGGAATAAATAACAATTCAATTGTAATACTCAGACAGACAGAACAAGAATTCATATGCATATGGTTTATTAATACAAAACTCAAGGTCAGAACAGGAAGGGTGTCAAATAAATGCCAGAAGCAGTGTTGCTTTCCACTCAACGCAACACAGAGTGGCCTACAAGTATGGCCTCTGACTACCGACTACAGCACTCAACAGCCATCACAAACTCTCTCACATTCACCTTCTACACAACTGGACTCCATCACACAAATCACAGCTACAGTATATAAGGACACTCACTCCACCAATACATTGTGAAGTATACCGTTCCTGCGATACCAACCCTTTTGTTATTCTCCTCTAGTGTTCATGGTCACAACTACATCTCTGTTTTGTTCTTCGTGTTTATGTCATTGTATTTTGCTTAGTCAATGCTGTTTGACTTCTGTGTTTATTCTGACTTGGCCACAACAAGTCTCAAAACAGTTCGGACAGGGGCAACAAAAGGCTGGAAAAATAATTGTGAATAACGTGTGTTTGTGAGATTTGCATATCAAGCTTCTAGCGGGGTTAGAGGATGCAATTTTGACTGTACTGCATCTGTTGCATTCTCACTTAGAGAAACCAAAGACCCATGCTAAAGTTTTATTTGTAGATTTCTCATCTGCCTTTGATAGTTTCCCCCCTAGTATATTAACAGTTATACTGGCAAAATAATTTTACTTGAAAGTAGGCTGATTATGTGGGTGACTGATTTTCTCAGTTCTAGAACCCAGCAGGTTAAGATAGGTGGGTCTTCTTCTGAAAAAAATGATTCAATAGGATCACCTCATGGATGTGCTTTATCACCATTATTGATTATTTTATATACTAATTCTTGCTTAAGTACTTTTATGAACACTATCTCTAAGTATGCAGATGATACTGCTTTGGGCCTGTCCTTGAGTTTTTTTTTTTTAAATTGGTGTGAGAAATCAAATCTTCTCCTAAATATTTCCAAAACAAAGAAGATGTCTATTGATTTCAGAGAGCAGAAAACATCACATCCTACATTAATTAATGGGAATCCAATTCAATCAGTTACAAATTATAAATACCTTGGTATAGTGCTTGACCACAAGCTTAAATGGGGCATGTGGACTAATTATATAATTAACAAAGAATGTATTTCCTAAAGAAATTACTATCCTTTAATGCCCACAACAAATTGCTTTTGATGCTTTATGATGCTTTTATTGAAAGTGTTATGACGTTCTGTATTATTTGTGGGTATGGTAATGCTACCGATGTACAGAATAAATCAGTAAGGAAAGTGGTAACAATGGCAATTAAACTTTTAGGGATTACATTACCGAATATAGAAAGTATTTATAATGAAAGAGTGTTAAATAAGGCAAATAATATTTTTTAATTGTTGCCATCTGGTCAACAGTATTGTGTCCCCCGGTGTATGAAAAACAAATCCAAATGATCTTTTATCCCTCCAGAAATACATTTTTTTTTTATTCTTCTTTTAATAATTGTTAACTTATGACCAGCTGGCCTGGTCATTCATTTATTCCATTAATTATTCCTCATTATTATTATTATTATTATTATCATCATTATTATTATTATTATTATTATTATTATTATTATTATTATTATTATTATTATTATTATTATTGTTTTGTTGTTGTTGTTATTTTATTTTATTTTATTTTATTATTATTTTTTTTTTTAATATTGTGAAGTATATTGTTAATATATGCCAAACATGATTTCTGATGTCTGTGTGATTATGCTACAAACCCATTTTCCCTTCATGGACAAATAAACTAACTAACTAACTGACGACCTAACTAACTAATTAACCAATTAACCATTATTAATATTATAATTATACACAGGGACACAGCAAGTCCAAGACAGATTTTATCCTATTCATGAGACCTTGGTGAAATCCTTATTTGCCACGATTGGCACAGTTATTAAGGAAAGGGGAGGCTTAATTAAGTATTAGGAAAGAAGTGACACATTCAATTAAATTTTTGTCTGGAGAGCTGACTCTTCCAGTGATTGGGTCTGCAATTTAGGTAGAGATCATGAGGCCTATTTTGGTGTTACACATGCTGTTGCAAATAATCCTGCAATTTTTCCATGTGATTGAGGTCCAGTGATTTTTGCAGGCATGTAAACATGGCAAAAGGTATGAAGTGCAGAAAGACCAAAAGGTCATTTTAGCTGAAAATGTTACATGTAAAAATAAAAAGAAAGCCCTGATATTTTATAGAAAAAACAATGTTACACTATCTCTTATTATATTTAGAGAAAAGTTGATACATAATTGGGATTTTCAGAACTACCCTTTTACTTTCCACTGATTCTTTCCTGAGAGGAGGACAAGGTCTCAGTGTTTTTTCCCCTTGCTCTGCTCGTAAAAAGCCATTCAGGGGTTATTGTTGATGCACAGTCATCTGAAGCAAGTTTTATGACTCAAATTTTTAGTGGCCAAGCCCTGTCCTTTGCAGTCCCTAGGCTCTGAACTCTGTTAATTTCCCACAAACTAAAATCCAATGGGCTATGTCACTGTGAGGTAAATCATGCAGCAGCTTTTTATCTGGCTGTAATCACAATGTGGCAGATGTATAATGGCCTATTCAAATGATACATTTATTACAGTATCTTAAAGCCATCACATCAGGATTGTCTGTGATTGCTGTTTCACAGAGACCTTGTTGAAAGCAGAAACACTGAACCTACGTGGGAATAGAAAGCTTTGAGAGATTGGGGGTGGGGTGGGGGGGTGGTTGGGTGTAATGAAATAATATAATATCGTGAAAGAGACATATCCAGACATATAATCACCCATCACCTGACAGGATGGAGACAGTCTGTAAGTGGCTTGTTGAGTATTTGTTCAACAAAGTGGTTAACATTTCAGCTTTGTGATATTTTACCCCTCTTTAGACAGTTCACTCTCTCTGAATTGCTTTTCCAGTCTAACAATTAAAAATGTATTACATTATGTATATGTATGATCATTAAAAATATAACATTATGGGGGGCACTGTGGCTTAGTGGTTAGCAGGTTTGCCTCGCACCTCTGGCGTTGGGAATTTAAAACCTGCCTCTACCCTAGGTGCATAGAGTTTGAATGTTCTCCCCATGTTTTGGGGGTTCTCCAGGTACTCCGGTTTCCTCCCTAAGTCCATATACATGCATTGTAGGATGACTGGCATTTCCAAATTGTCCATAGTGTGTAAAAATGTGTGCGATTGTCAACAGCCTTGTACCCCAAGTTTCCTAGGATAGGTTCCAGGCTTGGCTTCGATAAGCAGTATGGAATATGGATGGATGGAATATAACATTATGATACTTTTATGTTATATACTATGAACGTTGGTTTGCAGTGACACTGAAATGAAAACTGAATGTCACTTCCAAAACAAATACATATGTCAATACTGAAAAAGTCCATTTTTTTCTTTTTTTTTGTTGCAAAAAGTTTCAGTTTTGATGTTTAGTCTAAGTAACAAGATGTTCAGTTGCGACTCTTCAAATCTCCTGCAGATTTTCTGACTGTGAAAAGGTTTCATTTAAAAATGTCGAAGGGCATCTACTCAGCATGTGGTCCAGATGGAGGAAAAGCATTTAAAATATCTTCCTGGGTACATAATTAGGAGTGTGGTAGAATATTGTGGTAGTCTATACTGCAGCTTTAAACGGGTATTTAGAAAATAAAGACTGGACAAGCACATTTGAATTCCATTTCAGTAACAATATAAAAAGGACATTAAAAATGTTTTAAAAATGGAGATATTTTATGATCCAATAAATTATTCAATGACAAATTATTCAAATGAGTAAAAATTGAGTTTTAACATGGGCCACACTCAATAGAGAAGACCATCTAAACATATTTTTAAATAAAATTGATTAATTTATCATCAATTAATTTGTCAATATATTTCAACTGTTTATTTATTAAGGAGATTTTGCTTTAAGAGAAACCAGTTATTTTATGGTTTCTTGCAATTTGTACAGTATCTATAGCATGCAATTCAAGAGCATGTGTTTATTATGAACAGTGTTTATAACGTGTTTATATCTGACAGTTATTCTCTAAGATAGTTCTCTCTGTCATACCATAAATGTCATCATGAAATATCCGGTAAATTTAACATAACATCATCACTAATTGTAGCACATCATTAACTTGAGCACAGAGCATAAAGGATCTACCTCCCTCCTCTTTTTTTCTCGCAAGAGAGCTAAATAATAAAACACGTCATTTTTATTCCCTTTCACCAAGTGTGTGTGAATTATACAAATTAACATTTAATAATTCCGATCTCCTAAATTGACTTTCAAACATTTTAATTAGCAAGCACTTTGCTCAGCACACACTAGCAGCAGATGGATGCTCGTGTCAGCCATTTCAAGGAACCGGCAATTACCAACTCATTTGCATTCTTATTTCAAACATGCCTTCATCCCCCCCACCCCGAAAAAAAAAAAAAAAAAAAAAAAGAAAACATCTCACTTAAGGAACATTTTAACTTTATAGCTCTAGCTTTAACATTAGCAGGTGGTCAAGTGTTCATTTACTAATTTTCCCTGGAGGCAAGATAAAAACTCTTTCCAGAATATTTTCCAGTGAATAAATAAACACACAAGAAGAATATACTGCAGCAATTGGTATTTTTAATTTATTTTATTTGGAATATTTTTGACATAAAATTAGTTCTCATTTTGATTACCTTATATATTCAGTGATACCATAAATCCTTAAATTTACTCAAAGCACACAAAAAATCTAAAAAGAGTTCTTCTTATAATTTCTAGACACCACCAAGTTCAAATGGAAAGTAAAAAGGAGACATCTGCTTAACTGTCTCTCTAGTTTCTTATGTTTTCAGGTTATCTGTTCATCCGTATGTCTGTGCATCCCTCTAGGACCTTCATTAGTGCAATATCTCAAGCATGAATAGTTGAAAGTTTGTAGGATTTACATGAAATTATCATTGTAACCAGCAGATGAACAGATTAGATTTTGGAAGGTCCAATGTATGAAAGGACTAGCCTCTCCTTGTTTTCTCCCAACAATAAACGCCCCAGTAATCTCCCATATGTCTCCTCGTGGTTTTCAGTAGATCTCACACACTGTTCTGCGTTGCTGCGTTCATGTGCTAAGTTCATTCAAATATACCACCAAGTGTAGTTTTGATATACTAGTTTGTACTTGATAATAAGTAGTGTACTTTATTATTTGTAAATAATATGCTAAAAATGATATATATTAGGTGTAAGTAAACTTTTTTTTAGATTTATACATAGTAATATGGGTAATGAAAAGTATTTGAGCATGCTTATATAAAATTAATTTATAATTTTATTGAGTTTTTTTTCCTTTATGTAACTTTAATATGTAATTAAAGTATATTAATATGTCCATGATGATTTTTTAAATCAAGGATTTTAAAAATATTTTAGTCCCATTTTACTCAACTATTGCTTTAACATTTTTTTTTTCAGTTATTGTGCATCTCTTCAGCCAACACTCGAAGAATAACCAAATTCAATAAACAAACTAGTAAACAATATATAGTGATCATACTAACATATGTGGACACCCATAAGTGATTCTTCTCCAAACTGTTGCCACAAAATTTGAAGCACATGATAATACAGGATGTCTTTGTACACTGTAGCATTACAATTTCCCTTCACTATAACTAAAAGGGTGAAACCTGTTCCTGCATGACAATGCTGCTGTGCACAAAGGTTGATGTGAAAGAACTCAAGTGTCCTGCACAGGGCCCTGACCTCAACCGTACTCTACACTTTTGGAATTCACTGGAACACCAAATGCACCCCAGACCTCCTCACTCAGCATCAGTGCCTGACCTCACTAATGCTCTTATGGCTGAATGAGCATAAAAAACCCCACAGTCAGGCTCCAAAATCTAGTGGAAAGCCTTCCCAGAAGAGTGGAGGTTAGTATACAGTAACAACAACAATAGGTTGTAGCGCATCCACCTCAAGGTTCAATGTTTTGTGCATGCTGAGATGTGTTTCTGTAACTACAGGAATGTGCAGTTATTAGAAGAAGAAGTAAAATCCTTGACAGTGCACAAGAAATCATTTGTGTAACTTCTGTAATAATAATAATAAGCAATAATAAACCATCACAGAATCTAACTGGTCCCTACTTACAGGACCATAGATTCTATGATCTATGTCTGAAGACACAATTGATGATGTGTCACAGAGCACACTCTCAGAGTTTTGATGCTTATCTGAAAGTTACCTAAAACTTACAGTGTCTGTTGAGTGACTTGCCTGAATGCATGAGCCTAACCTAAGCTCCTGTGAGATCCATAATCTTCTCCATGAGGTGCCAGTGAGTCAGAGCACACTTTGAATCTGGCCAAAGGGCTCAAAGTGAAGTTGGGAAGGAGCTGCAGAAATATATATATATATATATATATATATATATATATATATATATATATATATATATATAATTTATTTATTTTTCTTTTTAAGTTAAAATCCCAGAGGATCACTGTAAATCATGATTATGTGTCACCCATTCTGGAGAAGTTTCTGTGCTGGAGTGAAAAGAAATTTGATATTGAAATTTCATTTCCTAGTTCCTGCTGTGAGCTGTAAGTGTTTTTAGTCGAATGTACACTTTTTCATGTTTTATTAGTCATTCTGAAAAATTTGATGATTAATGATTGAAGTAGGATTGAAGGCTTTCGTAAAGTTGTGAGTAAATGTTTGCATAAGCCAAATCGAACAACATTCTTTCCCCTGATTTACAAAAGTTTCAGAAAAGCTGATTTTCTTCGTTCTCCTGCGCGTATGTTGATCACCCATAAAGCGTAAAGTACATTCCCGACACGTCTTATTTGCATATAGTGACACCCACAAAACTCCATAACAGTCTAAAGTGTGCAGACAGGCAGGGGCATTAAATGAACGATGAGGGTAAAGGCTGATATGCAGAAGTGGAAGTTATTGTGACTCATCTCTGTAAAATTTTGAATAATATATAATAGTAATAGTTATAAGCAAGAGCTAAATCTTCTGTCAGCTGATGCGTTTGTTTATAGATTGCTACTATGCACAGATACATGGGCTCAGTCTCTGTTTATTCTGCACCATTTCTTTGTCATAATTGACTGATTCATTTTATATGTATTAATTTATGGATTTGTGTCTTTATTTTTCATATTTTGTAATTATTGTTGATATTATAAAACCTCTGGGTTTCACAAAACTGACCTAATGAACTAGCATGAGGATGCGTTTTTGATAGAGACTCTAAAGCACTTCTATAAATCGGCCTGGATAATGGCGTCTGCTAAAATACTGTAAACATAATACAAATATGCAATTTATACTCAACAGTATATTTAATAAATGGAAATGCAATAATCCAGCAAATTATATGATGTGAAATGTATCAAGTTGAGGCTTACGTTAGTTAGTCTCCTTACACACACTCAGGAGCATGACTAGAATACTAAGTTTTTGTTTGTTTGTTTTTTGGAATTTGGATTTTCATGAATACCAAATTTCTTTTCTAAACACTGGTACAAACAAGTTACAAATAAATCCATTTATTTCCAGCTTGAAAAATGATGCCCACAATGATCAAACAAAAGAGTACCTTTATTGTATTTCAGTGTGACACGACTGCAACACGGTGATGAGAGGAAAGTGCAGTGCTACAGTAAGTTCACTTCTGACAAGAACATACTCTACTTTTACTCAAGAGGTAAAGTGATGTAAGAGAATTACAGTGAAGTTTTTGCTGTTGAAAAGAAATATAGTTTGTGTATCATGTTTCATATTTTTACTGGTGTGATTGCATTTCTGTCTTAAATGCAATGCAGCTTGGATCATATTCACTTCTGATATAAAGTCAGCATTTGATTCCCTGATTATTTTTCAAAAAGATCACTTATTATTTTTCTAAAAGGTTTAAAAACAACAACAACAAAAAATCTTTAAACGGATCAAGCCTCATAAAAGCAATACGTTAAGGCTTTTCTTTTCAATGTGGTACATTCTCTGCATCACTAATGTAAAGCATTACATTTTGTACAATTATCCTTTTTTTTCATTTTTTTTTTTTTTTTTTTTTAAATTCTCTTGAAAGAAGTCTTCTCCATAACCGACATTATAATATTCCTGGAAGTCAAAAATATTCTTATACGTTTTTATAATGAGTACCAACATATACAGTAAATACGTATGAAATTAATAGGTGAATATTTGTTACACTTTAAAATGTATTTGTGTTACCTTTTTTGTTTGTGGCCAATTTATGTATTAAACCTGGTGCTTCCTCCTTATAAAATGAGTAACATGGAGTTATGGTTCTAAAAAAAAAGAAACCTTTTTTTTTTTCTTTTTTTTTTTGCGATATCTATAACTCTGTCCTTAAAAGATATCAGGCAATATGGTGAATGTAATATCTTTAATAATCTTCCCTCATTTTCAGAATATGTCCTTTAATTACCGTGTCCTTGGAAATTTCCATCAATCACCATTAAGAGCTTTCACTGCATTATTGTGGTAATCAAAATGAAAGTGAATTATATTGGGAAAGTGAAGTATTACCTAACAACAATAAACTAAGGTAGGATTTCAACAGCGTAAACTCTTGTAATTAATTCATTTTACATAGGGCGGTTACTCTTTAGGATATAAATTCTCAAAGTGCTGTAACTGTAAGAAGCAGTGTGTGCTTTCTGAGCAGTGTCTTAAATTTCCAGGATCAAATCTCTCGAGCTACAGACTTGAGTCATGCATTTTGGCCGAAGAAAGGCTTCTTTATAACCCTCCATCCATTATACTTTGTGATCATTGCCTTTATTGCCTTCTTTATGGAACTGTACTGAGATTGCACCTTCTCTGCTATGATATATTCCAGCATCAAATTATTCCATTTTCTGTATATTACAAATAGACTGTATAGTTTTATTATATGGCAATAGTTTTAATAATTTAGATGAAATACTGATAGTTGTTTTGGTTTACTGTGAAATATACAGTACATGGAAATCAGATTATAGGCTAGTGTGTCACTCTACATGTTTTTCAAATTGTTTTATAGTGTTCTTTTTTTGTTCATTTCATTTAATGTGAATTCATGAATTTATGTCAACCTTCCACTTAAAGATTTTTTCTGTATTTTTCTGTTGCAGCAACATTGGGGAAAGTTTCTTCAGTTCTACATCAAAGAAAATAAGTAAATGCATCTACATTTTTGCAAGCCATTTAAAATTACATCACACAAGGGATGAATTTTTATAACATAGTGTTATTGGCCCAAAGTTAATCAAGACACCATGGAACTTAAATTTATGGTTAATCCGAAATGGTTCTCTATTTGATATATAATGCATGAACGGTCCAAATGCTATGCTCAAACAACATATTACTTCTATTTAGTTTTAAATAGTGCTCTATAACATGAAGTAAAGTATGTTGGCATACCAAAAGCTAATAAAGCAACAGTGAATATGATTTTTTTGTTTGTTCAAAATTAAAAAAAAAAAAAAACATGATTACTGATACAGGGAAGGAAAAATACTGATGAAAATTTGCTGTTCCCAAGCCGCTGTGAGTCGCCCTGACCGTTCTGTAATAGCAATTCACATTTAAATGTCATTATGCTCCAACTTTAGGCACAAAAAAGTCAGACTACACTGTAGCCAGCAGTCAATCAGGAGAGAGAGACAGAGAGAAAGAGAGAGAGAGAGAGAGAGAGAGAGAGAGAGAGAGAGAGAGAGAGAGAGAGAGAGAGAGTAAATAACTTAAATAGGACTGTGAGTGAAAGAGTCTAGTATTTGCAGCAAAAGGGATTCAGGGCTGATGTATTGTATATGCTTTATTCTTACATGTAAGGTGTTTTCTAATTGGTTCGAAACTAGTGAATGATACTTAGACTTAAATTAAAATCAAATTAATTATCCATTTGTAAAGTTGTGCAGCTAGAGAGCTCATGATATTGCCAAGTGACTAACAGGAGGTTTATATTTCTCTGTATTTCAACCTCAGTTTCATACAGTGAATCATTCAGTGAGTCTGCTCGTTCTCTGTGTGGAAAATATATTTATTTCTCTGTGTTTTGGCTTGTGTGTTAACACTACCCAAGTTATGACTCAGGTTTTGACAGGCTGAGGGCAAAACAAACAATAAAACAAGAACAACAGAAAAAAAACAACCCACAGATTAGATAGGGAAATATATGGAGAAAAGCAACTGGGTAATAAAATACATACAACAGAAGTGACCAGACATGATAGCTTTATCCTCTACACTGTATTTTAGCTAGCTAGAGAGAGTTAATGGTCTGTCGAGAAGTTTTGCTCTTTCATCTGGTACTTAGTAAATGTGACAGTTTTGTTGCTATGGGTAAAATGTTGATTATGGCACAACCCACATTAAGAAATGTTCTTCTGCATGTTCCTTGCAATCACATATTTCTACGTTTAACATTCGTTTAACATTCCTTTTAATATTATGCTAGGTCCTGAACTATGATGAGTGAAATGTGCCACCTGTCAGAAAGCAGCAAACTCATCCCTTCAGTCGTTCTCCAAAGACAAAACTCTTGTTTGGCTGAAGATTCTTTGAAATTCTATGAATATATCATTATATTCTTATTGAGAGACCAAGAAAAGGGGAATATTTTCATAAAATGATTTTCAAAATATAACTTGTTTCAGGAATAACTGAAACAAATTATAGCACATTTATCTGCAGCGAGTGCTTTCATTGCAATAAAGGGAAAGACACATATTCAAGATACCTGTAAAAATAAATAGATAGATAGATAGATAGATAGATAGATAGATAGATAGATAGATAGATAAATAAATAAATAAAAGACCAGGTGATGTTATTCCAATCTTCAGCTATTCAGTTTCATTGATCCTGTGCCCACTGTATCTTCAGATTCCTCTGGAACTCGACATGGTCTTCTGCTGTTGTAACCCATCTGCCTCAAGGCTCAACTTGTTATGCATACTGAGATGCTTTTCTGCTCACCACAGTTGTAAAGAGTGCTTATTTGTGTTTCCGTAGCCTTCCTGTCAGCTTGAAACTGTCTGACCATTTCCCTCACTCATTAAAATGGCATTTCCACCCAGAGTACTGCAGCTCATTGGATGTTTTTTGTTTTTCACACCATTCTGTGTCAACTCTAAAGACTGCAATTCATGATCAGCAGTTACTAAAATACTCAAGTCAGCCAGTCTGGCACTAACAGCCACACCACGGTGAAAGTCACTGAGATCAAATTTCTCCCCCCATTCTGATGTTTGATGTGAACATTAACTGAAGATGTGTATCTCCATGATTGCTACCTGTCCAATTCAAATCTGTTGGCCTTTTTTTCAACTCTAAAGGATGGGAATGCTGATTTGTTGTATACTCATGGGCAAAAACAAACAAACAAACAAACAAACAAACAAACAAACAAACAAATAAATGAGCCAAGCTGATTAAACTTTTAATGGTCTTAACAACAAATCATTGTTCAGAAAATTAGCAAGAACTACACAAATACAGTCCTGAGACCTCCTGTGCCACCATTTGCTCATTTATTTTACCTTCTTCTTGTACACAATGTAAAATCATGATAATTCAAATGTTTACCCACAAGGCTTACACATTTAAAAAGGGAAAAGCTAGCCAATACTAAGATAATTTATCTAACTGTTTAATTCTTGCTAATATGCTGACCAATGATTTGTTGTTAAGACCATGAAAAGCTTAATATTTTTGTCATTTTGGGCTTTGCTCTGGATTCTATTATACGTTTTTCTTTTTGCTTAAATTTCATAGTTTTCAAATAGAAAAACAAAATTGTATTGAATTTCCTTTAGCAGAAGTGCTACTCATATGCTTTTCATCCTCGTATGAATTATGCTGCTCATATGCTTGCTTTCTCATGTAATTGGTTTTTGCCTCAGTGGAGCAACAGAGAGTTTACCAAGGCAGCTCACACTGGCATGGAAGCGTAATAATTATAACGTAGTATGGCTTGAGGTGAAACATTCAAAAAGTAGTTGACAGTATTTTATAATCCTTTACAATCATTTAAAATGCATGCCAACACTAAGGGTACAGAATAAACAAGTTAAAACAAAATGCATATGATGTAAGCATTTTTATCCTTGTCATTTTTAATAATTGTGAATAAATTTAAATATTTTTCTTTAAGATTATGAGTGTAAAATTCCATTTAAATATACTTTAAGTTGATTTTGCAGCATGGCAGAATGTGAAATAATGAACAGGGAGTGAGTTTGAAGGTTGCATGTTCACCTGCCATAAAAGAAGTTATTACCTGTGACCTTGTTATGCATGGAGGTGACATATAGGTGATAGGCACCTGCAGACATGTGAGAAGCGGTGTCTTTTCATCTGCTCAGCAGCACTGGCAGACGGCATAACCGGATTGGATCAAAGGCAGTCAGGTGATTGGCAGTTTCCTGAGGGCAGTTTGCTTCATTGTGTGCCAGCATGTTGTACACCCTAACAGAGACCTGAGCAATATAAGCAATCTTGAGAGGCTCTGCTGTGCAAACGTGTGTGTGTACATGCTTGCATGCGTGCGTGTACATTAGGGGCACGGGGAGTTGGTGTTACCCCCCATAATGAGAACTCATACATCTGCCCCTGCTTGTCTTGTCCTTGTCTTTAACCTTTCCTCTAATAGATTATCCACCGCGAGACAGTGTGGAGCAACGTATACGGTCTCCACATGGACATTCACTCGTGTTGAGCCCTCTAGGGTGGGAGTGCGCCACACAGGCAGCAGCTCATTTGAGTGTTTGCTCAGCAGACCCTGCTGCTAGTGGACAGCTTGCTGCTTTTTTCTCAAAGCAGAGCAGCGTTTAGTATGCAGAGAGCGCAATTCATTACAGTTAAGCGGCCCTGGGTGCAACCAGATGGTCGGATAAGTGTGCAGTGCCACCTTTCGGCTGTGTGTTTGCAAACAACAGAATCTGAAAGCAATTTAAAGATAATGAGGAAATAAATGTGCTTCTATATTGTGTAGAGGGACTTCATACAATGCCATACTACAATTCATGTATGCCACGTACCACAAACAAACACATTATCTTTTCCAAGAGCAATGGATTTGTATTGCTTTGGGATAATCTGCATGAAGCTCAAAAAGTCTGTACCACAATTAAAATATAGATAACTCATTCCATTGAACTGAAATATTTTAAATCGGCTAGTAAGATAAATAATTGCATATTTAAACAGAGGCAGCTGGTATAAAAGTGCTATAAACAGACAGCAGTATTATAAGATTTCGTTTTGGGCATGCACTTCAAATTGTGTGCTGTTAACAAAGGATTTAAGGTGAATTATTTAAAATTTTTGTAGAACCAAGTGCAACAGCATCACCAATGTCTTTAAGTAAAAATGTCAGTCAGTGATTTCAACAAGTTCTACTCTAGATTTGAACCTCCCGGCCCCCAATACCCACGTCTACAACCTCCATTAAAATGACTTATGATGTACCAGTGACAGGGAAATAGGCACCTCAGGATTATGAAAGCCAGAGAAGCATTTGGGTAGTTTTTATCCAAGTATCTGTCTCCAAGAGGCACTTCTCAGATCAACTAGTACCATTTTACACATATACTCACAGTAAGTATCTGCTTATGTATGCTGATTGTTTCTTGTTTTTAAAATCCTAATCAAGTCCAAAAGGCCATTGTCTTGTGCATATCAAAACTCTGACTGGTGATCATTTGACATTTTTCCATATCAGTATTTAAAGGAAAAATCCACCCGGTATGATTCGCATATTAATCTTTATGATTAGCATGTGATCTTTCGTGGTGTCAAGGATTTATTTTATAATGAAAATCTGGATTGTTGAAAACTTTTTGTTATTGACATGGTGGTCTATTTTCTGTTTTCACTTGGTTAACAGTTTTCTATATTACCCATAATGCCACTCAACTACCCTCTGATAGTGGTGCAAGTGGGAAATACGTGGTGACCAGTGATTAGGAAAAACAGAAGAAAACACCCCCGCAACATAAAATTCCGATTCAGAAAGTCTGGAAGGTCTCCTCAAATCCAAGTTGCACATGGCATCACTCATCAGGCCATTGTCTTGTGCATATCAAAACTCTGACTGGTGATCATTTGACATTTTTCCATATCAGTATTTAAAGGAAAAATCCACCCGGTATGATTCGCATATTAATCTTTATGATTAGCATGTGATCTTTCGTGGTGTCAAGGATTTATTTTATAATGAAAATCTGGATTGTTGAAAACTTTTTGTTATTGACATGGTGGTCTATTTTCTGTTTTCACTTGGTTAACAGTTTTCTATATTACCCATAATGCCACTCAACTACCCTCTGATAGTGGTGCAAGTGGGAAATACGTGGTGACCAGTGATTAGGAAAAACAGAAGAAAACACCCCCGCAACATAAAATTCCGATTCAGAAAGTCTGGAAGGTCTCCTCAAATCCAAGTTGCACATGGCATCAAATTAGCATTTCTTACTTTTAAATAAGTTATATTGTATACACTAGTATTTTCTTTAGATTTACAACAAACAGATGTATTAGCTGACAACAGAGTTCATTGTTTTGAGGAGGAAAGTATACATAAAACTTCACAGTTAGCTGGATAGATTGTTGTTAACAAAAGAGGAACATGGCAGTTTCCATGGTCTTTCCCCACTTAGCTCAAATGTAATTCCAAGTTCCTACTTCCCACATCTGAGTTAAGTCGAATGAAGCATTAGCCCATACTTCATCTCAAACATAAAAAGAGTGATGTAGCAGCACTTTAGTCCTTTAGTATGTCCATCTCTCTCACTTCCTCATCAGTACACTCAACTCAAACAGATAAGTTTCCAAAGCTTCAACTTTCATGCTAATACCACCATCAGCATTATCATATATTATTACCTACACTCAAAAGTAACTCAACACAAATATGTCATACTTTGCATTACATTCTGGAACATTGAGTCCAGCTTTTGCTGTCTCATTAATATGACATTGAAGGTCGCTGGAATACAAACTCTTGCTCTTTGTTTTTTTTAGGAGCTAGCAGTTAAATCTGACCATTATAACATTTTGAGACTGTTTGAGATATTTAAGATTGAGATTGTTTGAGATGTTTCTCCTATTATTTGTCATTGTAATTGGCACTAGCAAGTCCTCCTGTGACATCAGTGCAGCAGACAACCGCTAACTCTGCAAAAGAATAATGCAAATACAGCACCAATCAACAAATTAGCTAAACTGCTAAGCACACCATAAATAGTTCAATATTCACAAGGAATTGGCAAGAAACTCTGTTTCCCAGAACACACCAGAGCATACAAACATGGCCGCCATAAACTACACTTCCCCACACCCATGGACGTTATCAAATTCACAGTCACCTGATTTATAATCACAGAAACAATCAACTTCTCACAGTAGGTAAGGACTCCAATTCCACTTCCATGTTGTGAAGTAACACTCAGTGTATATTTACCTATATGGTTTTCAAGTTTGTCCTGCTCATAGTTTGTGGTTTAAAATTTTTAGATTCTAGTGTGGATTTTTTTTTTTGTTTTGTTTTGTTTTTTCCTGTTTTTTTGGACGCTGTTTTTGAAACTGTTTTGGATTTGTTTGTCAATATCTTCAATAAAACAGCAAAATGCATTTGCATCAGTCTTTTCTTCCTGCTCATGACAAATATAAACATATTCCATGTGTATCATTTCCTTAAACATATGATTTTGGTAGGCATGCCTATATAATGTCATGCCTACACATCCATCAGTTCTACAAATAATACTGTAAATATGGGAATCTGGGTGGAACATTCTTGCACATC
This sequence comes from Ictalurus punctatus, assembly GCF_001660625.3. Taxonomy (NCBI): domain Eukaryota; kingdom Metazoa; phylum Chordata; class Actinopteri; order Siluriformes; family Ictaluridae; genus Ictalurus; species Ictalurus punctatus. Next base: position 22,009,921 of record NC_030426.2, on the reverse strand, counting down.
AGGAATCTGACTTCAACCATGGATTTAATACAATAATACCACATTTTCTACAATCAACACTCCCAGATGTCTGTCTCTGCATCTGCTTGTGGATCACTGACTCCCTGATGGACAGCAAACAGTATGTGAGGTTTGAGAAAGCACCAAAAGCATCACAATGCTCTGTGTTCTCCTTTTCTGTAAAAATGACACAACATTCAATACAAGATGGAATAGTATGCATAGAGACAGATTAAAACAGTAAAATACTCAAAATGAAATAGCATAGGATGTATTTCCTGCAGGATGTTGAGGCTTACAGGCATGTATATCACTGTGCTTCTCAGGCACTATCCTCACATCAACCATAAATGTCTGCTTTGGGTCAATAACCACACAAAAAGCTTGAACCTCTAGCATATCATCCCAACTGTAAGAGAGTTTAAGATTTTTGGTTGTGACCTGCTCTGCTTCAAGAAGATCTATAACATCATTTCCAGAAAAGGCAAGAGTCAAGATCATTGCTAGACCCACAAACCCTCCACAGTACCTTCATGCCTTTTTAATCAGGGAGGAGGACAAAAGATTACAATACACAAGAAAATTTTATTCTTCCAAAATGTGTATGAAATGACTACTGACTGCAAATGTTGTCTTATGCAAAGTTTAATGTATAAGCTGTATGTAAATAGTTATTACTTACAGTTGACATGTAAACATGTAATACGTGTTTTCGGGATCTGGAGCATCGTTCAAATGTTTGTATGTTTATTGGGTATCTGTATCTGTATCTGTTTAATGCTCCAAATCTGTTTAATGCTATCAGTATTTGTATCTGCATTCAGATTTGAAGTGGGTGTGGCCTACGCTGGAAAGTTTTTTGTTTGTTTGTTTTCCAAATACTGGCGGGGGGGCACCAGAAAAACACTAGAAAAGTATTTTCTGACAGATTTGCTTGGTTTGATTTCCCAAAAGAAACACAAATGAACACTGTAAATACATCACTCAGTGTTGCAAGTTAATGGTGAATATGTTTTTTGTTCATTCTGTATCCTTCATGTCTGACTGCTATAAGAAGTAAAAACCTCCCACTCGTGCTTTTTTTTTGTTGTTGCATCCCAATGGATTCCTGTCGTCATTCTTCTCGTCAATTTTTAAAAAAAAAAAGAATAATAAAAATAAATAAATAGTCCACCTCATATTCATACCTGCATTTATATTTAGAACACATTGCCTGTTAATTTTAATTATACCACAGTGCAGTTGAATGCTTGAATCTGATTGATACAAAAGGTGTACATTATTTTTGTATAACAGCACAGCTTGGAAAGTCATGATTTATGGGTTAATATTAATGCACACATTCTAATATGTTATTGTTTCTATAGTAACAGCTCATACACAGGAACTTGAAAAGTGGATGCTCTGCATAATCTAGAACTAATTATGAATGGATTTTTAAAATTAGGTTGTTTAACAAAATAAAACCTATAATTGTTGCTGTAGTGACCTTTTATGTTAGAAGAAATTTATTTAACACTTATGGAAGGAGTCACAGTTGTAAGAGCATTGTAACAGTCACAGTGCTTTGCCAAGATTTTCAGCACAGGTCAAAGAAGTTTACACTTTCCGGAGAGAAAGTGAGGCTAATAAGGGGAATGACTGTTTCTCATGGTTATAACATAAGTGAGAACAGGAAGTAACTTGTCTCTTGGATATTCCACAACATTAAATCTAACTATAAACCGTTTAAATGTGAGACATTTTGTATATTAATTAATTACTTAAAATGTTTAATTAAATAAATTCAAGTTTTTCTTTTTTAATGTATGTCTTGCATGTGTAATGTAAAACCCACTAACTGCAAACCCAAGCTCCTAAAAATTTGCTCTTATAAGACCAATAAATTTATTTTCTGTGCTAAATCTGATTCTCTTATTCCATACATGCAAATGAAATATTATAACAAATCTAATCCTTAAATGTTTCCTGAATTGCCATCCTACATAATAAGTAGGATAATAAGTAGTTTCTTTTTCCTTTTGATGAATTAAAATATATGAACTTATTGAATACTAATTGAAGCAGAATTCTTCAAATACTATAATGCCGGTTCACGATTTTACGTTGAGGAACATTATTCTGAAATTGTTCCACAAATTGTAGATACAGTTTTTCACAGATTGGTGAACCTCTGCCCATCTTTACTTATGAAAGACTCTGCCTCTCTAAGATACTCTTTTTAAACTCAGTTATGTTACTGACCTGTTTTCAATTAACCTCCAGCTATTTCTTTTTAGTAACACTTACTTTTCCAGCCTTTTGTTGCCCCTTCCCAACTTGTTTGAGAGGTCTTGTGGCCATCAAATTCAAAATTACCTTATTTTTTTCTCAGTTTAAGCATTTCATATGTTTTCTATGTTCTACTGTGAGTAACATATTACTTTATGAGATTTCCAAATCATTGCATTCTGTTTTTATTTACTTTTATTCACATTTTACACAGTGTCCCGGCATTTTTGAAATTGCATTTGTAAAACTCTTATGTCAAAAGATATTCCAGATGGGACTTGATTGATTAAGGACTGGTAGATCTGTCTATTCAGCTAAGTAAAGAGACTCTCTCCAATCTTTTTTGAATGAGAGTGGGTAAATTATCATTCTTAACATACCATAATCCAATCATACTATACTGGGAGTCATGTTGGCTGGAAAGTGGAGGGCTTTAAGCCAAGATCCTCTCTATTCTACCTTTCTAAGTCGTTCTACCATGCAGACCATGTAAATCCCCAAATGACCCCCAAAACCCTTATTGAACAAATTCAGAAATGTTATGTACTTAAGTTTATCACATAGAGTTTCCAGTGTATTAAGTGCAGTATTATATTTGTACACATAATACTTTAAGAACAATATGTGTTGTAGGCACATTTGCTGGAGAACAAAAAAATTTGATTAACCCTTAAGTATGGCAAAGTGAACAAATATTGGGACTGGCATTTTACTTTTCCCAATTTTACCCATTTAGTTTCCATTAACTGAAGCACTTGACCTGTATCTGCATGATTGTATGCATTGTGCTGCTGCCACATGATTGGCTGTGTGAATGAGCAGAAGTACAGGTGGCCGGTGAGTGTATGTAATCATTGTTAATTATTATTTACTGTATTTATTGTGAGGCAAACCATTAATAACACTTTAAATGACTGTATTTACCCAGTAAAATAAGCCTGTAGTGTTGAGTACATGGCATATTCACCCATAATAAAAACTAACCAAACTTTTGGAGTCGACTCTCAAAACTGTCATCACAATGCAAGCATTTTCCAGGAATGTCAAGGAAATATTACCTACAGTTACCAAATACTCAAGTCTGGAGAGGTAAATGTGAAGCAGCTAGATAAACGTACTCTTTTCGCAGGCAAATGTCAGATCTATAAGTCTTCACTGCTACATCGGAGTCTAAGACAGGAGAGAAAATCTCATTAAAATGTTCCTCTCATGCTGAGGGAAGAGAGACAATGATTCTGTGTAATTTAAGAGTAAATAAGAAAAAGGAGGAGGCTGTGGTGGGCGGAAAAGCATGGCCCGCTGGATATTGGTGTCACTCCGTCAAATTAGTGGCAATGCCGTGAATTTGAATAGTACCATTTCGGTTTGATTGCACATGTAATATTATTTTGGCCCTGCATAATTTCTCTCAGTCCAAGCATAAGGTGTGCAGACAGTTTGGGGTCAAAACATGCTGCTGAGGCAATTTTCAGGTTCAAACACAAATTGGTACACAGGGCCAGTGTTGTTCCTGATGCATACTAATAGAGCTAAAGTTGTTAGGGTAGCATAAGAGCTGCTGGGATTCAGTATGTGAAGGGGGAAACTACTGTGGAGATTTTTATTTTTTTCTGTAAGATAAGTTGCCTTCCAAACTTCTACAATGCTGTTAAATACAGAGAGTGGATTTCATGTCCAGAGACTAGCCATAACCTTCAATCTACTACAAATCCTTCTAAGGGCTGAGAGCAGTGTGTAACCTTTGAAGCCAAACAGCTCTCTACTAACATTCAATCTGAAAAGTATAACAGTGTGGTATAAGGTTGGAGGACAAAATGGGTTTCCAGACAAATCGTTGAAGACAGTAAAATGAGAATGGAGTTCAAACTAAAGGAAAGCAGGAGAGAAGTATTTTGTTATTTACATTAACACTGACTTCAAATACATACCCAGTTTATCAAAATAATTATAGCTTTATGGAGTGTCACATTAAACCCCAGCATACATAAATCTAGTTTATTTGTAGAAAGTACAAAGAGCTAGGGATTGCATATATTAGTCACTTAATACTTTCACTAGTTGCTGTGTCCACAGGACTGTTTTTTAATCTCATTCCCACCCACTTCCAAAGGAATTCTGACCAATTCTGCCAGTAGACGCAGTTACTTTTGTTGCCATGTAAAGCTAAATCAAATTGGAATAAAATCTTTCCAATTTCGCATAATGAATTCCATTATGACCAGCGCTATGTGAAACAATGCAATTGGTGCAATGGGTTGCAAATCACTATCCAATCCCACTCAGCTAGTTTAGCTAATTTAGTGGTGCAAATAAATCAGATTTTGCTTTAACTATGGAAAAGGCGACTAGTCGACTATTCAATTCAATTCAGTTCAGTTTTATTTGTATAGTGATTTAGCAATGGACAATGTCCAAAAGCAACTTTGCAGAAATATATAAATTCAGGATATAGATTTTAAATGTAAGAATTTATCCCTAATGAGCAAGCCAGAGGCGACAGTGGCAAGGAAAAAGTCCTTGAGACCAGACGACAAATTGGAAATAAATAAATAATAAAAGTCATGTGACCCCTTCAGAGAACTTCCACCGTTTTTGTAAATGCAGCCTGTAACATAATTAGGCACATTTAGGCAGGTGAGACAGCATTTTGCTAATAATAATTCAGTATTTTTATCAACAGAAAATAGTCATTTACAGTTTTATATGAGCTTTTTACACTTTCATTTGCCTAAAGGCGTATAGTACTCATGCATTCTCCTTAAGAAACATTATAATCGATGTGTCAGAGAGATTTATGACCTGTTTGTACCTTGGAACTTTATTTCACACATAATATATTTATTTTTATTCTGTAAACAAAATCATTATGCAATGGAGAGTGGATTTATACCACGTTAGCATGTTAATAATTTTCTGTAAAACAAGCAACTTTTGGATGTAAAAATGTCACATTCGATGTATGTAAAGAATGCAATCTTGCTAGACTTCGAGCACATCTCATACCTCTTTTCACTTTGAACAAATAGATGCTTCCATAAGCAAACTACATAATGAGTGAAACCAAGCATGTAAGAAATGCAATACTGAGTACGCATCAATAATTCGTAGTTGACCTATGCATGTATTCACAGGTCAGTGAAGTCCTACAGCTCATCAATCATGAAGACTCCCCCGTGGCCTTTTATTCCGCTCTTTGATTCAGTGACATATAAAGAATCCTTTACATTCATCCTAAACCTGTCACCTTGACATTGTTTTTTTCACTAGGAGCAAACTGTGCTTTTTCTCAGCACAAAGCCAGTGAAGGCATGTTGTGCCTCTTTTACAGCTGCTATCTCCACTATCAAACTCAAATCTCTAAAAAAAAAAAAAAAAGTTCTCTTGGTAGATGCACGTCTCTCTTATCAGAAAATTGAGACTGTATTGCTTAGACTAGATGCATGAGAGGCGAGGAGACATGACATATTAACAGATCGGAGCCCGCATGCTGGACATGCTCGTGACTTTGGTAAATGTGAGTAGTGAAGATCCTAAACTTACCATGTGAAACAGTGAACATCCTATTCATATAATTCCTCTAAAACCCTATCATTGCTGGTTGGCACTGCAATAAAAAAAAAAAAAAACATCTATCCAGTGAAGATTGTGCCTTGTATGTATGGCCTCTAACTATTTCTACTGATTTCTTGATTTCTCGTCCAGCTGAGATAAAGCCTCATATGCTCCAATGTGACTGTTCTATCTTGAGCGTCTTTTATTCAGTATGGACAGCAGCCCCTGCTGCAGATATGACAGAAATCACAAGGCCCATCTCTTCTCAATTGAACGTGCTTGCCAAAGCATAACCTCCATTAAAAATAACAAGATTGGAATAGCAAAAGAGTAGAACATGCTGTTGAGAGGAAAAATAAATAAATAAAACCAAAAGCAGTTTCTGCTTGAGGGCCAAACTGATTTTGCTGTACATGGGTACACACATAAAGGAGATAAGCACAAACAAAACTATGGGTGAAATTGCTCTCATGTGACCAGCATAAAAATTTCATACTACTGTGGATAAAATGCATTGCCCTGTTAGATATTATACATTGTAATATACAGAAACTTGGTTGGTCAGCGATAGTTTCTAATTAGGTTTATGTTCATTTTGGGGTCATATAATACTGTATGCATGTACAAAGAAAGGGTGTTTTGTCTCTTTGCTTTGTCTGCATGAATTCGGCTTGGATTTTTCCCCTTTATCCTTAAGGATCACCAGCTGATCATTCATCCCACCCACACAGAATTTATCAAAAAATATGTGCTCTTATATAAACTATTAAGCAAAAAACAAAAAGTTATCCCAATTACTATGTATACCTTGGTTTAACTTCAAAGTTGATAAGATGGAGAGAATGATCAGCTCATATGTGAGAAAATGGTTAGGAGTTCCATGGTGACTGAGCAATGACAAGGATGTAATGACAAGGAGCACATGAGCTGCCTCTTTTGAGTCTAGTGCTGAAGTTTAAATGCAGCAAAGTAAAGCTAGAGATGACCCTTGCAGAACCTCTGGATGCAGTACTAAGAAATGCTGGACCATCCCTGGGGGGAGCGCAAATAGAGACACTGAAGGAAGCAGTAAAATACGCCAAATCAGCCCTGTAGCATGGCAACAGTATGGGCAAAGTTCAATATGGTAGATGAGGGTTCGGTCTCAGCCAGGGCAGACACTTGTGAAAGAATGCAAGAGCCTAATCTGAGCTGTGAGAGCTGGTTTTACTGGAAGTATAGTGTCAGGAAGTAGTAGGCTCTTCTAAGTGTGAAAGCATAGTGAGAACAGAGCTTACCTTGGAAGACCTGTGGAAGATGGAATCAGTTACATGATAACATCAACATTCTTCCTTCACCCATAAACATCAACTAGTGGGTGAAGATCCCGCATGTCTCCTGTGCTCAACACCAGCAACACTCAAACACATTCAGACACTGAGGCATGCTCATGTTCTGAGGTGCCTGGCAGTAATCTTGAAGGCCAAACAAACATCTACAAATGCCCTGTCACAGAACATCAGGTGTAATCCCAAAAAAACAATTTGTCCATTGAGGTGAAGACAGAGAGCAGAGGCTCCATTCATCAGCTGGGGTTCGACAGCTGAAAGCAGCCAGGGATTGGGATATGGATGAAGATCTAGGTCTGTGCTTTACCTTCCCTCCGAGATACAGAAACAGAAACCTGGTAGTCTGGTTCAACTCTCTGCAGACTGTCTACTTTGTAGAGGTAGTAAAAGTACATTGGTTGGATGCTGTTGATGAAGCAAAAGAGAGAAAGATGCTGCTGTATGCTGAACTTGTATCCATTCAGTGGAGGTTGTACATTGAGGCTTTACAGCAGCATCCACTACTAGGGTGCTGAAAGACCTGTGGATTCATGGTCAAATGTTGTGCCAAACCATCAGAGCCTGCAGGTCACTGTGGCTGAAAAAAAAGGTCCTCAGAAGAGATTCAAAGTGCATAGAGGCCTGGAGAGGTGCTGAGGGGGGCAGCCAGAAGCCATGGAATCCACTTGTGGAGATGTTTTGTACAAATTTATGAAAAGTTGAATCCCAAATGATAGATCTGCACAGAACTTGTTTTCTTCATTGTTGCAAGTCTTGCAGACAGATCCTCCCAGTCCCTATCAACAGTTTCTGCAATGCAGCTAGTTTTGGAGAAAAAGTACAGCAAATCATATACAGGCACGGGATTATAACATCATGTATCTTTCCAACTACTCTGTGTGTTAAAGTGACTGTCGCTGGAATCAAATTTAGACTAATTTGATGGATTTCTAACAGTCAGCTGCTCATGTTTCATGGCTCAATAACATCTCGTCTTCTCATTTGTGTCCGTCAGTAGTGCTTTCTTTGTAGATATGGGTTGGATTTTATGCAAGCAAAAAAGAGACACACTGAGTTGAATGTTAAAAGCCACTGAATTCTTTAAAATGGAATTTGAACACCATTGTTCATTCTTTGCATTGAAAACCATGCATCTGTGTTTGTTTTGAAATGACCTACTTGAAATTTAAAGTAGTTTTTTTATTTATTTCAGTGTTCAGAGATTCTTCCAAACGAGGTTATTTATACCCAGCCTACCTTGTCACTACACAGATGATTGGCTTAAATACACTAACTAGTATTTAATATATTTATATGTATTTGTAAGTGTCATGCCTAATGAACCACGGGAGAGGATGAGTGATAGTTTGGGGCTGCTTTGCTAGTTATACTCTCTGTGGTTTACTTAGAATTGAAGGCACACTTAACCGTCATGGCTAGCACAGCATAATGCAGTGACACACCGTCCCATTTGGTCCATGATTAATTGGACCATCATTTTGTTTTGCAACAAGACAATTACCCCAAGAGTAGTGGCATGCTGCAGCAGATGACGTGCAGCAGCCTATACAGTCACCGTACTTAAACCCAATTGAGGAGGGTTTGAGATTTACAGGATCAAAGAGTAAAAGAAGAGCAGCCTACACATACAGTACTCAGCATATGTTAGAACTCCTTCAAAACTGTTGTAAAAGTGTCACTGGTAGGTTACCTTATGACACTATGATCACAGGGATTTGTTACATTTTTTTGAATTTGGAACACTTTTTTGGGTCACAATTCTGTATAATTCTTGTTATTTTACTGCTTCAGTTTAATAAAGACAAACCCATCTATGACACTGTATCCAAAAGTTTGAGCATGCATATTGTACAAGAAGATGAAAATAAAACAAAATGGCAAGGCTGTCTCATTTCTATTTTGCCCTTTCTTTCCTTCCCACTGTTCTACATGAGTGGTTAACTCCCTGGGAATCTCAGACAGAGGGATGCAAATCAAGAAGAATCATTAAAAATATTAGGCCACAATTCCAGGACAGTTCTCAGCTCAGTCTAAGCAGCGAAACCAGTTGCTTTTTGAACAGTGTTTTATCATAAGCCAGGTTTCTATCCAAGGGATTTTGTACAAAAAAAATGTTTTAGTGCATCTTGTATCTCCTGTCTATTTTATTTACTATATATCCAAATATTTTTCCCCAATGTATACTGATGTATTGAGGTGTTGAGACACAAGAATTTTACTCCTTGTGCTACACAATGTTCACAACTCTTGAATCACAAATTTAGATTTAAAAGAAACATATTAGATAAACAAAGATAAATGAGTAAGATCTGCACACAGTAAGTATTGCACAGCTGGAAAAAGTTTTCAATCGTCTATGCAAGGCAGACAGTATTACTGAACAGCTGTAATGCTCCACATGCTTTTTACTGACTGCTGAAAGGCAAACAGGTCAAACGTACTGTATGGACACTCACATGGGCACAGAAACCAGCTGTAGCAAGGAAACTGCAACTAAAAAAGCAGGAAAATTGTGTATTAAGTGTGGATTATTTGACTGTGAAATGATCATGCATGCTCTAATAATACAAAATGCCATATTCAGACCTGGTGACTTAAGTTCAATTGTTACGTCAATATGTACATGGAGTACATGTAGGTACTTACAGTAAGTTAATTTTCTGTGAGCCCTTTATGCATGTAGTTTCTGCCAGAGATGTTGCCAAATTTTCTTGAAAAAAGATGACCGAGACTAAATAATGTCTAGACCACCTCCTTTAACGCAAGCACTTGACTTTAAATCCAGTACATAGACAGATAGCATAATATATATATATATATATATATATATATATATATATATATATATATATATATATATATATATATATACAGTGAGGGAAAAAAGTATTTGATCCTCTGCTGATTTTGTACGTTTGCCCACTGACAAAGAAATGATCAGTCTATAATTTTAATGGTAGATTTATTTGAACAGTGAGAGACAGAATAACAACAAAAAAATCCAGAAAAACGCATGTCAAAAATTTTATAAATTAATTTGCATTTTAATGAGGGAAAAAAGTATTTGACCCCCTCTCAATCAGAAAGATTTCTGGCTCCCAGGTGTCTTTTATACAGGTAACGAGCTGAGATTAGGAGCACACTCTTAAAGGGAGTGCTCCTAATATCAGTTCGTTACCTGTATAAAAGACACCTGTCCACAGAAGCAATCAATCAATCAGATTCCAAACTCTCCACCATGGCCAAGACCAAAGAGCTCTCCAAGGATGTCAGGGACAAGATTGTAGACCTAACCAAGTCTGGAATGGGCTACAAGACCATTGCCTAGCAGCTTGGTGAGAAGGGGACAACAGTTGGTGCGATTATTCGCAAATGGAAGAAGCACAAAAGAACTGTCAGTCTCCCTCGGCCTGGGGCTCCATGCAAGATCTCACCTCGTGGAGTTGCATTGATCATGAGAACAGTGAGGAATCAGCCCAGAACTACACGGGAGGATCTTGTCAATGATCTCAAGGCAGCTGGGACCATAGTCACCAAGAAAACAATTGGTAACACACTACGCCGTGAAGGACTGAAATCCTGCAGCGTGCGCAAGGTCCGCTGCTCAAGAAAGCACATATACATGCCCGTCTGAAGTTTGCCAATGAACATCTGAATGATTCAGAGGACAACTGGGTGAAAGTGTTGCGATCAGATGAGACCAAAATGGAGCTCTTTGGCATCAACTCAACTCGCCGTGTTTGGAGGAGGAGGAATGCCGCCTATGACCCCTGGAACACCATCCTCACCGTCAAACATGGAGGTGGAAACATTATGCTTTGGGGTTTTTTTTCTGCTAAGGGGACAGGACAACTTCACCGCATCAAAGGGACGATGGACGGGGCCATGTACCGTCAAATCTTGGGTGAAAACCTCCTTCCCTCAGACAGGGCATTGAAAATGGGTCGTGGATGGGTATTCCAGCATGACAATAACCCAAAACACACGGCCAAGGCAACAAAGGAGTGGCTCAAGAAGAAGCACATTAAGGTCCTGGAGTGGCCTAGCCAGTCTCCAGACCTTAATCCCATAGAAAATCTGTGGAGGGAGCTGAAGGTTCGAGTTGCCAAACGTCAGCCTCGAAACCTTAATGATTTGGAGAAGATCTGCAAAGAGGAGTGGGACAAAATCCCTCCTGAGATGTGTGCAAACCTGGTGGCCAACTACAAGAAACGTCTGACCTCTGTGATTGCCAACAAGGGTTTTTAAACCAAGTACTTAGTCATGTTTTGCAGAGGGGGTCAAATACTTATTTCCCTCATTAAAATGCAAATCAATTTATAACATTTTTGACATGCGTTTTTCTGGATTTTTTTGTTGTTATTCTGTCTCTCACTGTTCAAATACAACTACCATTAAAATTATAGAATGATCATTTCTTTGTCAGTGGGCAAACGTACAAAATCAGCAGGGGATCAAATACTTTTTTCCCTCACTGTATATATATATATATATATATATATATATATATATATATATATATATATATATATATATATATAGTCTTTGCCTGTAGTACTGATGGGAAGTTTGGATCAGTTTTGGATTCAGCAAAATGAGCAAATCTTTTTTCGAGTCATTTCATTAATTTCAGTGGAATATAATTCAAATGTTAAATTCCCCAACACATCTAGTACTTACACAAACGTTGATCACGTTTGGAATAAAAAATAAACTATAGGCTAATGCAGCCAAGGCCAAATTATGAGAAACGGAAATGATTCAATAATAGCTTAGTTCTGTTAGTTCACCTCACCTTCCGATTCGAGTCCTTCTTTTGTCACACTTGTTTCCTGGAAATAGAAATGATTAGTTCACCTCTCGAGTCTTCGGGTTCGAGTCGTTCGTTCATTCCGTGACCGCCCCATAGGCAATGCACCATGCAGTACCGGAAAATAAAAATAATCAATTCATAGTAAATTTTAGTAAGTAAATTTTATTTATATAGCACGTTTCACACCAAAGTGACCAAAGTGCTGAACAGAGTAAGGAAAGTAAAAATAGAAAACAGAATAAAACCAAATAAAAACAGACAATAGACAATAGTAAAAACTAGTAAAAATTAGATTAAAACGCCTGGGAGAAGAGAGATGTTTTAAGCCTCTTTTTAAAAGTGGTAATAGAAGGTGCAAGGCCGATGTCCAGTGGCAATTGATTCCATAGATGAGGGGCAGCAACTGAAAAACATCTATCCCCCTTTGTTTTTAATTGGGAACGAGAGACATGCAAAAGAAACCTATCAGAAGATCTTAGAAGTCTGTTCGCTGAATGTGGTGTAAGAAGATCTTTGAGATAGGAAGGAGCTTGATCATTAAGAGTTTTACAAACAAACATCAGAATCTTAAACTGAATCCTAACTGAATTCTTAAATTGAATTCATCTCTCAAGTCTTCAGGTTTGAGTCCTTCATCCATCAAGTCACAGGTCAATAGGCTGAACGCAGTGATGCTGTGACCTGATGAATGAACTCGAACCCGAAGACTCGAGAGGTGAAATAATCATTTGTTTCCAGTACAGAACCTATGGGGATGTTGCAGCGCATTCACGGTCAACACCAAATGAATGAATCACTCTCTGAGACAACTCGTTGCAGAATAATATTATTACATTCCAGAGTAATATTAAAGAGTCGTTCAAAATGAATGAATCGTTCATGAATGACGCATCACTAGTCTTTAGCCCTGGTTGCAATTTATGACTGTACACTGCCTGATTACTGCCTCTTTACAGACTTTCATCTTGCCTTACTTTTGTTTTTGTTTTACCGTTTTAATAAAACAATGAACCATACATGTTTAATTTGTAGAATGTGCTTATGCCTAGGATTTTAAGCATTTTATTTTACCTTGAGCGACCCATTTCTTATTAGCGTTTACAACAGTGTTATTCAAAACCCATGACACTATTCATCACTGTTATGATGCCATGCCATTGTAGGAGCTTTGTGGCTTCTGATAGGCTCCAGTAAAAGATCACTTGCTAGTTATAGAACTTTATTTGGCTGACTGTCTGTGTTGAGAAAGAACCACTGTCATATGGATAAATAGCCAATCAGAAAAACACGGTCTCTGAGGCTAGTAGCCTACCTGTTAGAGACCTTGTTTGGTCACATCTTCACTCTCGTCTTACAAGATGGTTGAACTAAAACTTAAATATTTTATTTCCTCGCTGCTCATGAAAGCAAATGCCACACAGCTGTGATTTAATCACACCAGCAGTGTAATTAGTCTTACTATCCTCCACTCCTAGCTGTGCTTGACAGGTGCAGTGTTGCAGTTCCAGCCCTTAAGAGAGAACTGCTTTTTCAAATCTCACTCATTAGCAAAAGTATTCAAAACTCTTAAATCTCCATCATCCTAAAAAAACAAACAAACATAGATGCACTAAAACCAGTCGCAATCTGTCTAAAAGGTACTGTATGTATCTGCTCCTTTTAGGCAAAGTAACAATAGTGTGCAGTAGATTAGCAGAGTAATAAGGTTTTCTCATAATTAAAGATTTCAGCTTTCTGTTTTCAGATTTTCTTCACAAAGACTGAATTGAGGAAATTAAATAATTTGATTAAAAAAAGCCAAAAGATACTTTCAAAATCTTATGTTTGAATAAATCCGTGAATCCATTTAACATGTTTGAAACATACTTTTCCATGAATGGTCCATTACAGCTTATGAAAAATGTGCATTATACTTGGTAGCATTCAATCAACTCCTGAACACATTTATCCATAAGGAATATTTGGAAGTCACGTGGAAGTTGCATCTGAATTTCCTGAAGATTATATTTAGTGATATTGTAATATTGACTCACATAGTCGATTTTAAAGTGCAGAGTTTTTACCCAACTATTAAACTGAATTTCAAAAAATAATTTCAGATTTAATTTCTTGCACTAGGCAAAGGCCATGGGTCACATATATAGATTCTATATGTGTTGAAATCACACACACACACACACACACACACACACACACACACACACACACACACAGTCAAGGGGTTCAAGTCCTGACACTGCCAAGCTGAGACTGTTGCGCCCTTAGCAAGGCCCTTAACCCTCTCTTCTCCAGGTGTGCTGTACCATGGCTGACCCTGTAATGTAATGCTGTACTGTAATGTACTGTATATGTGACAAATAATGGATACTTTCTTCTTAAAATGGCTGCTATTTCCTATTGTACTCATTATTTTCATTACTATCAACATATCCCTACCTTCCCCCCACGTCACTGTTGCAATGGACTACTCCATGTTGTCACACATCTGCATGAAGGCAAACCTTCATGCCTGTACTATGAAGGTAGTTGAACAAACTCTGGGTTATGGGATTATTTTTGAGTTGAGAAAACTAATCCAATCCATTCAGGCTTTATTGGTACCATGACACTGGTTATCAACTTTCTCTATCAACTCAGGCTTTGTTTGTTAAGCTATGATTAGCCCACAAGCATGTGCACATATAAGCATGAAGTCAGCACCGAACAGCCAATAGTGTTCAATATGGAAAAAGCGGCATACTTCCGGTTGAAAAGCAAGAAATTATTTCGCGGAAATATGAGGAATTTACATCTACACTAATCGCAAAAAAGCAACACCGTTACGGCTGCCAAAGCTTGGGAGCATTACTGGCGGAACATTGCTGAAGATGCTGTGTAAATACCTAAGTTTACTTTTATAGGCTCACAATGAGAATAAACAGATTAAAAACTTATAACCACAACATATTTCATGTGATTTTATTTAATATAAATGGAAATTGTTTGAATTAAATATTTAAAACATAAATATCAATTTGTGAAAATGTACAGTGGGGGAAAATAAGTATTGAACACGTCAACATTTTTTTCAGTTAATATATTTCCAATGAGGCTATTCACATGAAATTTTCACCAGACATCAGTATTAACTCAAGAAATCCAGAAATATAAAGAATTCACAATATTAAAGTCCATAAATAAAGTTATGTGTAATGAAGTGTATTGACACGGGAAAAAAACTATTGAACACGCTAAGAAAAAGCAGTTCTTCAAGGCAAGGTAAGGCAACGAACCAGCTGAAATCCGTAAGTAATTATACCCCCTATCTGTGCAAATTAATATCAGTTGGGTTAGTAAACTGACAGTCTATAACAAGGTTTTTCATCACCAAGGTGTCACACAAGAAACATCTCATCTTTAATGTTTGGATTGCTTTATATGTGTGGATTTCTTGAGTTAATACCAAAGTCTGGTGAAATTTTCATGTGAATAGCCTCATTGGAAATATATTTACTGAAAAAAATGTTAATGCGTTCAATACCTATTTCCCCAACTGTATTAGGACAGTAATAATCTCACCGCATGCAAATATGTACCACTCACAAAGAACCGCAAAGCAACACATACAGTTCACGGTACGGTAAGCAGGTGACTTCAGCATATCAGAATTTTAATATGCGTCACTTCTATGTCATTTTGCTCACATCTGATTGGTCCGAGTAGGGTTTGAGTTCTCTTACCCGGAACATAACCTGCCCCAGAGCAGGTTAGCTGTGGAGCGTAAGTTACTTTGGCGATGAACAAATGTAAAAGCTGAGCCACTTCTATGGTACCTAAAACCAAAGGTTGGCACAAACTAAACTAAAACTTACCTGGAAAGCCACCTAAACCGGCTTCACGGTATAGTCCTCAGTACAAGCAAGGCAATCACAGTAGCTTACCATGTGGAAAGGAAGGTTCTTTGTGCTATAAAATGAAATAAAGGTATCCGCGTGGAGCAGAGAAATGCAAAAAAAAAAAAAACATTTAGGAGACCATACATAATGCTGAAACTTTAGGTACTTGGATGAGATGTTGCTTGAGATGCAGTAACTTTTTCTGAATGATTTTTGGATTCTGTGTTGAACAAAAAAAGTTCCAAGAGTTACAAGGGCTAAATGGCACCAAAAGTGACAGGTAGAATAAACATAATGAATGTGTGCATCATAGGTGTTTGTCACAGGAAAGATGTTACCACGGCAACCTGAAATCTGCTATGGCCCTGGTTTTATAAGGTCGTTTACCGAATGTGAGCACATTGTCATGTGAGCACATTGTCAGATTACACACATTATCACAATGTGATGGATAATTGATTTTCTTTGTTCTGTCAGAGAGGAAGAAATGAGTTTCTATGACAACTCAGGAGTATGTGTTTGAGTTTCTTCTATTGAGCCTCTACAGGACTTCTCTTTCAGCAGTGCACTTTAACCTTTATGTGTCTTTGCTCGGGTATTTCAGTCTGGAGATGCAATGAAATTGGACATGTGTTAATGTAACCGTTAACCTTGTACTAACTGAAGATTAAAGCAGTTATTCAAACAAATAATTCCTTGTTATAACACTACCTTGGTTCTTTATACAAAGCAAAATTATAACCTAATCTACTTTTGTAAAAACAACATTCCTGACAAATTTTAAACAATGGGAAATAAATGATCACTTTGGTTATCAGCATCATCCACATCAGTCTCTGTCTCATCTTCTGAGGAAAAAGTCACTCACCTCAATCAGCCTCGTAATCGATCTCTATTCATTGAGAAAATCATCGCCGTGTCACTCAGTCAGATCCGTCATGAATGTATTATTATTATTATTATTATTATTATTATTATTAGGACATTTAACATTTTAAAATGTTGTCTGCTGTCATCAGTAGTGTGTGTAAGTGCTCTTTTCTCTTTTGTTAATAATGTATATCTGATTACAAACTGAATTGATGAAGCTTATATCTATTTTGCTATGGCATGTAATGATTCAAAATAAATTTCATCAAATTGTGAGAATCACACAAAAATGTTTTTGATATCTTTGGACAGACTGGCTGTTTTTACCACTTTATTTGGTTCCTGGCAGAACATTCTCTATGCAGGAGCAAAAGATGGGAAAGTAGCATGAATAAAAACCTAAAATATATTCGTGGTTTCAAAAAGTTGAGGTGTCAAAGAATGTTATAGATAGAAAAAAAATGGTGAAAACCTATTTTTGTCATTTTGGGTTATTTTCAGTCAAAGTAACATCTGACAGTATTTCCCAGACCATCTCACTTATATCATGTAAATGACCTTGTTTGTTAATTGCTTAAGATCGGTCTGGAGTTCATTGGAAGGTGGCATTTTTCCTCATCTTCGGATGTATAATCTGAGGGTATCCATGACTGTCTGTATCTTGACTAGAACCCCATTCCCAGATGAAGAGAAGCAGCCCTCTAGCATGATGCTGCCACCATCATGCTTCACCATGGTAAGCTGTCTTGTTTTAGCACCAAAGATATATTTTAGAAGTATTCCCAAAAAGTTATACCTTGGTCTAATCAGACCATAATTTAGGCAGACATGGATTATTATTTTTATTTATTTTTTACATGGGAATGGGCTTGCATCTAGCCTCTGTACACCATTGCTCAGACATGAAGTGTAGGAGATATTGTTGCCACATGCAGGGAGTTACCAATACTTGCCAGATATTCCTGCAGCTACTTTAATGATGCTGTACTGTAGGTCTTTTGGCAGCCTCGCTGATAAATGTTCATCTTGTTCTTTCCTCTAATTTGGAGGGACATCCTGTTCTTGGTAATGACTGTGGTTCCTCATTTTCCAATTTTGGAAATTCTTTTGTACCCCTCTCCAAATTGATACCTTTCAACAATGAGATCCTATAGATGCTTTGTAAATTGTTTGTTTACCATGGCTTCAGCAGTCAGATGAAACCAAGTAGAGGTCATGAAAATCCTACAGAAACAACCGATCTTTATTTGCATTTAATCAGTTAATCACTTCATTAATGATAGGTGTAGGATAATTACCTTTGAACATGAGTTTGAATGTCATCGGTTAATTCAGAACTCAGTCACATGCCCCATTATAAAGGGGTGTGTACATTTGTGCAACAAGGTTATTGTAATATTCCCCCCTTTTTTCCACCTAAAACATTTCTATTTGTTTTTCACTTGAATTTTGATTGATAATTTATCATATAAACAGTGGAAAATGACCTCACATGATAGGAAATCCATGATGAGAACAACAATAAAAATGGCCAGGGGAAATTAAGGGAACCCAGATGTTAATTTCTGCTAATCACATGTATATAAAATCTGTTGTTATTTCTTATGAAACATGATCATGTTTTTGTTCATTACATAACTTATTTTATTATTATTTAAAATAATAGCATGACTATCATTTTAAAATTATGTTTGATTTGCAGGCGGTAACACTGAATGTCAGCTTACCCAAAATGATTTACAGGCATGCACATAAGGCACTGCAGTGGCTCTCTGTAATCAGGGCAAAGCTAATTTTGTTTTCATAGGCACAGCGTGTTAGGTGTTTCCAGTGATTACTGTGCACTGCTGGGGAGTAGGGCATGATGTAGGCAGAACACAGTGAAATTCCTACTGAAAGACTGACATGCCAGCTGACTGCATGTGATGTCCTTCACCCATCATTGCACAGGACATGCCATGCAGGCAACACCAGCCATGCCCTCAGTGAATATAACAAGTGCAAAAATACTACTTTATATTTAACTGTGGTGTCAGTGGGAACAGTGGGGTTTGATAAAAAGTTGTCAAAAATATAATCAAATGGGGTAAATGTGTGTGTTTGGATCTGTTATAAGTAAATACATACAACTATATATATATATATATATATATATATATATATATATATATATATATATATATATATATATATTTACAGTGGGGGAAATAAGTAGTGAACGTGTCAACATTTTCAGTAAATATATTTCCAATGACGCTATTCGCATGAAATTCCAGACATTAGTATTAACTCAAAACATTCATATAAAGAAATCCAAACATTAAAGACCATAAATAAACTTGTGTGTAATAAAGCGGAATGAAAAGTGATGTGCTGTGCCATTTCTTCTCCAAACATGGTGTGTAGTATGACAGCCAAAAAAATGTATTTTGCTTTCGTCTGACCAGACTACACTCTCCCAGTATTTCATAGGCTTTAAACTTTAAATGAGCTTCGGCATGCCTTTTCTTTTGTAATGGAGTCTTGAGGGGTGAGCGTGTGCAGTGGAGTGCATTGCCTATTGTTTTCTCTGTGACGATGGTACCTGCCGCCTCCAAGTGTTACTGGAGCTCTTTCTGAGTGGTGCTTGGCTCTTGGGCTACTCTTCTGACTATTCTTCTGACTCCCTGGTCAGAAATCTTGCGAGGAGCTCCAGTGCGTGGCCGGTTGATGACGGAGTGATGTTGCTTCCACTTGCGGATAATGGTCCCAATGGCGCTTACTGGAAGATTCAGAAGTATTGAATTACGTTTGTATCCACTTCCATCAATGTGTTTTGCAACACATGGTAGCGAGGGTCTTGGGAGAGCTCTTTGCTTTTACCCATCATGAGATGTTTCTTGTGTGAACATTCCACAAGACCTGGCGTTTTAGAGATGCTCTGACCCAGTAATCTAGCTATCACAATTTGGCCTCTGTCAGAGTCACTTCCAGAACTGACTGTTCACTTTCTGCTTAATCTATCCCACCCCTGGACAGGTGCTATTTATAGGAGATAATGAATGTTATTCACCAGCTGTCAGTGGTTTTAATTTTATGACTGATCAGTATATCCAGTTACAGCTGCAAGGGAAATTACATGTTTCTATTAACGTCTCTGTTCTAATAATTTATTGTTTCTATGCCACTTACATAATGACTTGTGTGGTGGACACGCTACATAAGCACCACATAAAAAAAAAAGTGTGTAATATCTATGAGGGATCATGAGTTGGAATCCAGACAATGCCTCAGCCCTCCTTGGACAATAGCCAATGGGAGATAGTCTTTACTGCAGTACCAAAATTCCAGGTGTTGGAGCTGGATCTGATCCAACTCCTCCTATAAGCCTAACTTTAACCCCTTACCCAAACATGCTTATCCAGCCTGAAACATACTCAACCCCTTGGTTTGACTTCATTCATGTAGGAGGAGCTGGATCATTTCTGACTCCACCCCATGAAGTTTTTGTTCACTAAAAGAAAATGTTAGTGTTGTGTGGTGCAAGAAGAATAAAACACTTTGGGGTGATTAAACATCTATTTTTCATTGAAATGCCATCTGCGAGCAAAGCTTCTTCACTGTTAAGAATATCAAATAGTTTTGATTTGTTCTCACTTTTCTTGGGTGAGAACAAATCACTGCATAATTTCTTACAAAATTGTTCCTCACATTTTGTCATTGAAGTAGTCAGACAATAATAACAATGGCAAGTGCTGGAATGATTTAAAATGTGAACAGACACCAGGCAGATTTAAAGAGCACTAAAAGCAATATTGATTAAACCTAATTCTGGATCATTTCTCACATTAGTCTCAACCTGTCATGGGCTTCTTCATTGTGTTATTTAAAGTGCACAATCATTATGACTGACTGCAATCAGTATGCATTAGCAGTTTATTAATCACCAAATGAATTGTAAAATAGATTTTTCATGGCAATATTCACACATATTTAAAAAGCTGTTAGAAGTCATTCATGAAACTTGTCATAATGTTATACATTATGAATCTGTAGCACATGATCAGTCAATTTGTCAAGGTCACTGCACATAAGATGCCATGACCTGATATTTCATTGATTCCTTCAATGGTCCATGGATTGGATTTTTAGGATCTTCAAATACTGATAAACACAAAAAGCTTAATTTGTGGCTCTTATAAATAAAATCACTCTTACCAATGGTGGAGATAGGAATTAATTTGTGGGGAGATGAGGAAATATGATAAATAAAATCACAGCATGGTCTGTACAATTTAATTAAAGTGTGACATGCTCATGCATTTTGAGTAACTGCAAGACAGTAGTACAGTTGGTGATGGTATTCTGTATTTGTCATTTTATTATGATGGGTGGCTGTGGCTCAGGTGGTAGAGCGGGTTGTCCACTAATCGTAGGGTTGGTGGTTCGATTCCTGGCCCACATGACTCCACATGCCAAAGTGTCCTTGGGCAAGACAGTGAATGCCAAGTTGCTCCTGATGGCAAGTTAGCGCCTTGAATGGTAGTTCTGCTACCATTGGTGTGTGTGAATCGGTGAATGAGAACCAGTGTAAAGCACTATATAAATGCACCGTTTAGCATTAACCATTTATTATTAAAGATACAATCGACAGTCAGTTGATAATGTTAATAGGCAGATGATATACGGTAAAATACCTTTATGGCAGTTCCAATGAAAATAATTAGAAGAGCATACTAGTAAGGTGTCATGGGCCTGGGCTCTCAGTTCAATTCTGAGCTCAGGTTAGTTTCTGTATGGAGATTCGCTTGTTCTCCTTGTGTCTACTTGGGTTTCCTCAGGGTTCTCCAGTTTCCCCCCACCCCCCAAAAATATCATGGTCAGGATAAAGTGGTTACTGAAAATGAACTAAATGAATAAACATGCTAATAATATAGGGGAAGATGCAAGAGGAAAACTCCTCTTGCATTAGACCTCTAGTACTTCTATTTTCTATGATGTGAACAGTAACTGAAGCTCTTGACATGTATCTGCATAATTTTTTTGTGCTAGGCTGCTGCCACATAATTGACTAATTATTAATGTGCAGGCTCAGGTGAGTGTACAGTGTGTGTTTTATGTTAAACTTCCACAAGTACGCATTTGGAACTGTCAAGAAATATTTCAGAGTGGTTTAAACCTGAGATCACCCCAAACCCCGCTCCATGCGATGCCTCTGACTCTGACTTACTAATCTCGCAAAAGGGGCTGCACAGCAGGTCTGTGAGTAGCTGAGAGAATTTCAGCATTTTAATGTACCACTTATGTGCCTCTGCGGGCAATAGAGCTGAACAGCAAACTCATTATAAATGATAACTACAAGTGGTTACAAAGAAAGCAGGGCAGAAACAATCAATAGAAATAATGTCCATCCAACAGAAGGTTGCATTATTTATCATAATTATAATGGAGTTTGGTAGGAACCATAAGGTCAGACTAAGCTTGGGGCAGGCACATTTTGGTTTTTGGAATCATTAATTAATCATATTGGGTTGCTAATGGGGGAAGATTGTGAGCCTGGAGTAAAGATTTTTTTCATTTTTAAAACCGGATTATTTATTAGAGTGTCCCAGATATTTAGGGAAGCTGGTTAAACAACAATGATGACTCCACTTCCACCACTTTAAACTTCTTACATCCTTTCTGAGGCATAAACATTCATATTTTAGAGTGTTTATACTGTACATTGTACACAACTGCTCATGGAACTGTAACAATACTTGTAAATATCTGGCAATTACTGCTATTAGCCTCTATTCCCCACTGCAGCCAGCGAACATGATCTCATTTTAATGATCTCAAGATTACACGTTTTTGTCTTTTTGAAACAAACAAACAAAAAGATTATAATACCTGCCACTACAGTGAATGCTTTCACAGTTTACTGATGAATTGCTCTGTCAGAAGAGGGTAAAGGGTCTATAAATAGTCCTGGATGTTAGCTTCTTTATTCTCCTGTGAGTTCATGCAGGTAGAGAGTCCAAGCACTGGACCAAATAAGGTCAGGGGAAAGGGAGCCTGTGAAAGTGCCACAACATCGGTCGGCAATTGTGTGCTTATTAGGGAAGCACTAGAGTGGAACATAACATTTTCAGTTTCAATTAAATCTACCAGAGCATATATAATGCATTTCAAGTCCTTGCTGTGTGAGAATCCTTTTGAATTCAGCAGAGGTTGTTGTTGATACCGCACTGAAATTAGCCCCACTGCGTGAATCTTCATCGAAGTCATCAGTCTTGAGTCAGAACAATTAATTTTGTGTCATGCACTCGCCAGCAGATTTATGCATCTCCAACTAGCATTGAGGATGCTATGATTCACAAATGTTTTCCTCCCATCATATAAATGAAAGCAGGGAGATACGCTGCTCATTAATTTCCTGTTCGCTCAAGGGAGAGGTGGATATATTTTACAGGTTCAATTATTTTTACCACTCAGTATGTATATACCCTGCCATCCAGAAGTTTTAAAGCAGGGCTGTCAAACATACTGTCTCGATAGAGTGTCTGAATTTGTAATTTGTCTTCTAAATGAAAATTGACAGAGCTAGTCTCTGTTATTCCACTAGGGGGCAAAATAGAGCTTTGCACTCATGGCCATGCAGACAGCTAGAGACAAAATATGCTAATAATTCATAATTCTTCATTAGCAAAGATAATAATAATAATAATAATAATAATAATAATAATAATAATAATAATAATAATAATAATAATAATAATAATAATGATGATGATAAGATGATGATGCTGTTAAAATAATTATCAATTAAATTTGGTTAACTGCTTGATTGAGTGACAAAGGAGGCAAATACTTTTTCACACAGGGCCAATTGGTGTTGGACTGGATTGGTGTTTTTTTCTTTAAAAAATGATCATTTAAAAACTGTATTTTGTCTTTACTCAGGTTGTCTTTGTCTAAATTTTGTTTATTCTGTAACAATTGTCACAGATTTTCTACAAAAAGTATGTGTGCTTATTCTTCCACAGTTCCAGAATGCGAAAGAATTTACAGTCATGTGAACATGTTTTCTTTTATCCATGCTCAGTGAATCCCTGAAACATTTAAAGAAGAAACCAAAGAGAGAGAAAGAAATCATTTTACAATTAAAGTCATTTGTCTGAGCAGCCAGAAGTAGCTGATGGTATCCATTGTCTTGTTTATTTACCAGAATTGGCATCATGTGAGCCATGGACGTGAAAAGCATAATTATATTAATTTAAAGAAAATGGCCAAGAAAGAGAAAACTTTACTGGATAAAAATAGCATGGTAATGCTTCACCACTGAGGTGCAACACATAATATTCACAATACAAAGGGTTTGACCACAGGCTTTAAATCATTTCTGTGTATTAGCATTTCTGTGTTTGCTGGAGCGATCGACAGCGGCAACAAGCCAGAAAATGTTCCTGCAAATGGAGAGATAAAGAAGGATATCTTGGATTTGCAAAAGCACTGTACATAATGTTTTTTCTAGTTTTGTTTGCATGGTTAAATGTACACATGTATTTAGTAGATAGAGTAAAAGTTAAAGCAAAGTACACAAAGTTTCCAGAGAAACATGATGTTTTGGACAAAAGTCACTGTAATTTATTGGGATTTTATTCTGGTTAACAAAGAATACAAAACAGAGTTTAAAATATGTGTACATATTGCCATGCAAAATCAATTGTACAATTTGGTGATTAATAAATTGGTAATACATGCTGATTGCTGCCAATCATAATGAATGGCTTTTTTGGCCTTTCTCCTTGATTCTTCTTCTGTACACTGCCTGTGATAACTGAGCAGTCCATATAGGATTTCGCAGCGTTTTATTGTGATTGTTGCAGCCAAAAATGCTTGATTTCGCTGCGGCTTTTTTTGTGTGTTTATGTTTTTTGCGAAAAACTACTTGAATTGGCAAACTTGCAAGCACAAGATTCTTCTTTTAAACTACTACCAGTGAAGACACATATGTAATCCATCCAACCATTTGTACTGTTTATCTTTACTGGGTTGTGGGGAACCTAGAGCCTATCCCAGGGAACATGTGGCACAAGGCGGGGGACACCCTGGATGGGGTACAAATATAATCACTTTCTTTAATTAAATAGTTTACTACAGACAACATTCAGTATACATTTCAATTGCATTTCTGAATTCAAGAACCACTGGGCTCTCTAATATATAAAAAGAGAATACTGAAAATAACTGAAAAATAAAATCAAATAAAAATAAAACCAAATAAAAATCAGTGAAATACATTAAGGGGTGCACGGTGGCTTAGTGGATAGCACGTTCACCTCACACCTCCAGGGTCGGGGGTTCGATTTCCACCGTGGCCCTGTGTGTGCGGAGTTTGCTCCCCTTGCTGCGGGGGTTTCCTCCGGGTACTCCGGTTTCCTCCCCCAGTCCAAAGACATGCATGGTAGGCTGATCTGCATGTCCAAAGTGTCCGTAGTGTATGAATGTGTATGTGGTTGTGTGCCCTGTGATGGATTGGCACCCTGTCCAGGGTGTACCCTGCCTTGTGCCGATGCTCCCTGGGACAGACTCCAGGTTTCCCCATTACCCTGAAAAGGATAAAGTGGTATAGAAGATGGATGGATGGATGGAAATTCATTAACATAAAATAAAAAAATAAAAAAACAGTGCCTATTGTTTGTTTTATGTACTTTTATGTTTGTCTGTACTCTTGCCATGGCATTTGAGGCTCAGCAGCCATTAATCTAGCTGAAGCAAAATGGCTCACCAGATTTCATTTTCTTTTATGTTCTATGACAATGTTGCATGGTGTGAAAAACAGTTTGCCTTCACTTTCATGTAAAACATCTGGATATTGTTTCGCATTGATGTTTGTTGGTGAATGAGATCTTTTAGCTTTACTAATGTTCAGTGCAAGGGCTTTGGCTGAATGTCCATTGTGATGATGTCACACGACACATCTTGGACCAAATCTGCAGAAAATCTGTGCTAATTTTGAAAAATTGCAAGCTTCTTGCAGAGTTTGCTTGATTTTGCATTAAATCCTGGTGGCACTGACTGACTAAATTACATCATATCCAAAATAGGTGGAGAATGTTGAGATTTTTTGATAACTGCTGAGAATTTGGAGAATCCCAGAAGGGAAAACTGAAATTTGTCAAACACACACCAAGTAATGCTGATTAAATACAAAAACAGTTACAAATATGATATAAAGAATTTGAATATCACACTAATCGTGTGTTTAAAGTTTAAAAAAACAACCTCTTAAACCTACTGAAAGTTTTGTTTTAAGTACTAGTTTTCTGGATTTTCTCGATTAGTAAATACTTTTGAATGTATGGTGAGGGTTTTTGATTTGAGATGCAGATCATGACAATAATCACGCAGATGGCAGACAGTTTTAAAGAGAAACAGAGCTCATCAGTCTGTTTAACATTGGCGTGCATGTTGACTTTACATTACAGTTTGACTTGGAAACCAGATGGACAGAGATGTTTTGCTTCTGGCGTGATATGTAGTGGACTCTGTTTGCTTATAATCCTCCAGATGTACATAAGATACACAACCAAATACGTGAACAAAGCTGCTCAGGTAGTTGCTGCACACATGCACATTCACATGGTGAAAGTAGATTATTTTCCAATATTTTCCAGCAGGTCCTGAATGTTTTATTCCGCTAATATCACATTCATTTGCTAAGGATTACAGTTTTATTAAATACACCATTCGTGTACTGTAATCCTGAGAAATTGTGAAGCACAACCTCAAGAAGAATTTCCCATGGTGTAGCAGCTTTACCTCTGATTGTTACCAAGTGTTGACATTGGAGACTCCTTCCATAAATGATGAAAAACTACATATGGGATATTGGGTGAATCTAGCTTATTACCTAGCATAGATTATAAATTACGACTTCTGCTATTTTGGACGTTATAATTAATACATTTAAAAATGCTTCTCTGGAGCATTAAAAATGGGGATCGCATAAAATTTTATGGACTTACCTAGCTCTGTGCTGATTAAATCTGGGACTCTAACTGCTTTCTTCAGCTGGGCCTTGTGAGGGGCAGTGGACTGTCTGCTGGCAAGTGTTACACACAAGCTGCCAGCTTCCATATCTCTGCAAACATTTTGGCCTACATGATGATGAACTGTCCGCACTCACGTTAATCCTTGGCCCTTTCATGTCTGTCCTCCTTAGCCGAAGCCATTTGCTTCTTCCATCAGAAGCTTTCTTCAGATTCCCCTCCTATTTTACCCTCTCTTTTTTTCATTCCTATGCCCTTTTTTTCTTTTGTCCTTCATCTCTTTGCCATCTCTATTTTGCTGCCACTATCTTCTGTGCTTTATCTGGCCTTCATTCTATTACTCGCTTTTCCACTGGCTTTTCTCTGATTTTTTATCACACCTAGTTTTTTTTTTTTTTATTTTCCCTCCCTGCACTTTTCCTAATCTATAGTTTTCAGTTTTGGCATTTAAATACACCACCTCCCATGTCTGAGGCTTTTTAAAGGTAGGTCAGAGATAACATGCCTACCAATGGCTGTCTTGCTAGATCAATGCTGTCCATGTGAGCTCATTAAAAAACAGCAAAAAAAAACAAGGCCACACAATGACTCATAAAGCCATACTCCTCTAGACCATGCCAGCATCCCTTTCTGCCAGTTTCATCAAACATGTAAAAACATTCTGGATAATTGCAGCCGCCCACTATGCTGGACATCATACTGGTTTCTTTGAACCCAGATGGACACACTGATCATTTTTCAGCCTCCTTTATCATTATGTTTCGGCAAGATGCATAACAGATTTTGTTGTTGATTATATTGTCAATTTTGTTAGCCACATCTGGATGGAGTAGAGTACATTTTCAATTTGAGTCCACTAACAGCAAATTTGCATGTGCAAAGTTGGAGCCATAATTGTACACGTTTTGTATTTGTAGCTTTTACTCTGAGAAAGTCACTATAAATACATGTCAATATCTCAAGATTCACCAGTATGAATTATAATATTCCTTCTTTTTTTTTTTTTTTGATTTTTGGCAACATACAGAGAGGCCGTGATTTATTAACCTTAAATTTAAGGTGGTGAAATTAATTTAAAAACTGTTCAAATATGTTAGAAGTAAGAAACAAAATATGACAGAACATCCTGTTATAGGAAAAT
Source organism: Ictalurus punctatus (assembly GCF_001660625.3). Taxonomy (NCBI): domain Eukaryota; kingdom Metazoa; phylum Chordata; class Actinopteri; order Siluriformes; family Ictaluridae; genus Ictalurus; species Ictalurus punctatus. The sequence continues at coordinate 21,982,055 of NC_030426.2, read as the reverse complement.
AATCAAAGACCAGGTGGTGTAATGCGGTCCAACACAAAACAAAGTTACTGTTACCATTATTTTTCCTATATTCCTCTTTTACTACAAGTTTTTTTTTCTTTGTTTATTAAAGAATGACACATTTTCTCAGTTTATACTTATGTTTAATGTGACATAAGTTGTTATCACTTAGATTATAAAAGGTATAAACAGTTGTTCCCTCACCAAACTCTCTTTGTTATCTCTCTTGAATTTAATCAGACAAAAATATTGTGGCAAAAAATTTTAAATTACAGCTTTAGCTCTGAATGTTATGAAGCTATGACACTGGAGACTCCATCTAAAAATAAACCTCTCCTCACTGAAAACTTCACCAAATCAACAATTCCATGTTTGTAATCAGTTTGCGTTTTGCACGTTCCATACAAGCTCCTGTGTGAGTTAATTAGTGTATTTGAATTAACAAATTTATATTAACGTGACATTCCTGTGGTAAATATAACTGTATATGATGTAGATATGAGTGTGTAGTCTGGATATTATGCAAATGTAAAGAAAGTCTCTCATTAAAATCTGCTGGCATTTGAGGTACAGTTGTATTACTGTGGGAATATTGATTTACAGTGGGGGAAATAAGTAAACATCAGTCATCAGTATTAAGTCAATAAATGTGGAAATATAAAGAATTCACAACATTAAATACCATAAATAAAGTTATGTATTATAAAGTGGAACTTGACATATGTGTGTGTGTGTGTGTGTGTGTGTGTGTATATATATATATATATATATATATATATATATATATATATATATATATATATATATATATATAATGCAAATGCAGGTATGACAGTTTAATGATAACAAATCCAAAGCTACAGGCAAGAGTTGAAGTACATAAATAGGCAAGGATCATGCGATCAGGCAATCAAGGTCGATGGAATAAGTAAAGTCAAAACCAGAATAAACAAACACAGTATCAAGGTTTGGTAATGACAGAGACAATATGCAACTGAGCATAATACTTTGCAAAGACACAGTGTGTGAGTGTCTCTTAAGTAATGTGGTGAGATTGTCTTCTCTCAGGAGAAGGTGATGTGTCTGTATGTCCCAGTGGGAGTTGTAGTCATCGGCCATGTTTGTAGTTTGCAGTGCTTTCTGGGAAGTGGAGTCACTAGTTTGCCGTGACATGAGAGAACCCAGCCCCCCAAAGGGCGTTTCTCCCAAAGCATTAGCAAACACTCTCTCCTCCGGCAGTCCTGGCCATGTGGGCAAAATATTCACATAGTCCCTGGGGTTTTGAGGCAGGTATTGTCCAACAAGTAACAGGTTCCTCGAGTTGCCGAAGAGCGGACGTGAGACTGGGGACAGTTCGCGGGGGTCGTTAAGCAAGACCCAGACTTGGAAAATTGTGTTGTCAGCTTTAGACAGGGGCTTGACTTGGTGGGCCATCTCATCTGCCTTTCTTGAGTGTGGAGCAGTGTCCTCCTTGGAGCAAGGAGGCAGAACGACATCCTCAGTTGAGCAGGAATGCAGAGCAATATCCTCAGTTGAGCAGGAAGGCAAAGCAATGAACTCCGCGGCGTGGGAAGGTAGAGCAATGTACGTAGAGAAGCCTGGCATAGTGACATCCGAGGTTGAGTAGAGAAGCAAAGTGGAGCTCTTGGCTGCAATGGGAGGCAGAGAAACGTTCTCAGCTGAACAGTGAGGCTGAGTGGCATCCTCAGCTGGATAGGGATGCTGAGCATCGTTTTCCATCGACTCTGCAGGCTGAACTTGGTTGGCTGTGTCTTCAGTCTCAAGCTTGACCAAAGCTTGGATGACCGTGTTGTCAGTCTCAAGCATGAGCAGAGCTTGGTTGATCGTGACGTCAACCTCAGACAGGTACCTGGCTTGGGAGGCCGTCTCATCGACCTCAGACAGGAACATGGCTTGGGAGGCCGTCTTGTTGACTTCAGACAGGAACATGGCTTTGGAAGCCTTCTCGTTGACCTCAGAGAGGAACTTGATGTGGGAGGTCAGCTCGTTGACCTCTAGCAGAAACATGACTTGGGAGGCCGTCTCGTCAGTCTCCGACTAGAACCTGATATGGGAGGTCACCTTGATGACCTCATGCTGGAGCTCTGGGGAGGAGGACACCACGTTGACCTCGAGCTGGAGATCGGCAGGTGAGACCACCTTGTAAGTCTCAGGCTGTAGCTATGGAGATGAGGTATATACATATAAATACACACACACACACACACACACACACACACACACACACATACACGCACTGTTCACTTGCTGCCTAATATATCCCACTCCTTGGCAGGTGACATAATCAGTGTTATTCACTTCACCTGTCAGTGGTTTTAATATTATATATATATATATATATATATATATATATATATATATATATATATATATATATATATACATACACACACACACACCACACCTTTCTGCAAATGCTATAATGCTATACATACTGAGGGAAAAAGCCAAAGAGGTAAAATATGAATGCCATAGAGAGCTTAACATTGTGTATCTTGTCAATATTAACAACCTGACCAAGATTTCTCCATGGCTGTTTGTGCACAGTTAGTCAGGTGTTCAAACATTTACTTCCCAACTCTGCCCACACAGAGTGTTATACAGACACAGAGGATTCACATCCATCACATGCCCTCGAATAGCTCACTACAGCTTCTCTAACCCCAGACAAACATCTCAAGTAAACCAAGAGCCACAAATGCAGCTTTTGAGTCGATAAGTGACACTCACGGCAAATGTTAACTGACCCCACGGTACATCAAACAAAATGTCAACAGAGCTTTGCTGGATTCCCTCGTTGCTTCAGCATTTATTTGTTATTTGCTCACATCTATTAGTGTGGCTCGATCAATACCAAACCTCCATGGATCCTTAAAGATTTTTTTCATCGCTCTTATACATGACTTTCGTTTAATAAACACAGAGCCATGTCTATATGCGACTTCCATTGGAGAAGCAGCAGAAGATATCAGCTAATTTAGTATCAGAAGAACAAAGTGTTTCCAGCACACAGAAGAGAAATTACTCCAGCAGATGGCACAGACTGTTCGGGGAGGCACACTGGATCCCAGGCAAACATTTGGAAATGAATCGTTTGCTAAGCTCTTTCTGTGCATATCTCTGGTTGAGCCAAAAATGCTAGTGAGCCTTTGTGACTAATATGTCTCAAGGGCATCTGTTTGTAAAAATTCGGCAGAATTATTAACAAAAATATTTATCATATTCCTTGGGAAATTTATCACATTGAAGCTCTTTAGGAAAACTTTCCAGTATTATGTTAATTACCAGCTTCAAACAATTTACTATTCACCTCTATGACAAAAACAATTTTTGTACAAAATTTGTTTGTAGAGATCAACATTTAATTAAAAACCTAATTGCTTATATTTTTTTTCCGCTTCTAAGTAAGAAATAATTCATGACAAAGTGTGTTGTTATGTGATATTTTCCTTGCTGGCATGTTGTTCAGTGCTTCGCTCCATGCATCGTTCACTGCATCTGGGAGCGAGGCGTCATCATCACAGACAAGTGGTGTAGCTTTGTAGTCTGTGATGACCTGAATGCCTTGCCACATATGCCTTGTGTCCTTGGTGTTTAGGAAGTGACTGTGGATTCTTTCTGCATAGTTGGGCTTTGCCTCACTGATAGCCTGGGACAGATTGGCCCTTGCTGTGCAGAGGGCTGCCTTGTCATCAGACCTGAAGGCAGTATTATGGGTTTTCAATAGCGAGCGTACTTCAGCATTCAGCCACGGTTTCTGGTTTGCACGTGTGGTCATAGTCTTAAAGGAGGTTACATCATCTATGAACTTGCATATGTAGCCAGTCACTGATGCTGTGTATTCCTCAGGTCTGTGTTGTTGTGCTATGTAGCAGCAATTTGTAAACACTAATAATATATAATCAATTAAAGAATTACAAATGATAAATGGTCTGTGCACTTATATAGTGCTTTACACTGTGTCTCATTCACCCATTCACACACACACACCAATAGTAGCAGAGCTGCCATGCAAGGCGTTAACTTGACATCGGGAACAACTTGGGATTCGGTGTCTTGCCCAAGGACACTTCAGTATGTGGAGTCATGTGGGCCGTGAATCGGACCGCCAACCCTACGATTAGTGGACAACCCGCTCTACCACCTGATCCACAGCCACCCAGATTATACGTTATATCCATTTATAGTTACATTCAATGTTGTTGGCTTCTGTTATCACTCACGTAGTAACACTTAAAACAGTCATTCTCTTATTCTCTTTTTTTCTTTTATAAAATGCTGCTTGTCGTGACGTCCTAAAACCACATCCTTGAGACTTTTCTTTAGTGGAAAATGTACTGACAATGGAGACTTCTTTCATAAATGTTAAATAAACATCTTCTTGTAGAGTACGTCACCATATCAAAACTTATAATTTATTTTTGTTAAATGGCATGTTTTTCAATGCGTTTATTTTTAAGTATAGATTACGTGGATCGTCCACCATACAGGTCCCTATGAACGTGCTGTTACTATAGAAACTGTAAGTTATAGGAACATGCACAAATTATATAATCCTGCGTTTTGAATTACAGCTGTCACTACTGTCAGTGTCGCTGTTAATCATGTCAATTCAACAGTGCTGCATCATGAATACTTTTAAGTAGCTGATATGATTATGATACTATTGCACTAGTTTATGCTTTGAAAAGACATAAATATATATTATTATTCACATCTGTAAATACAGTTTAAACTTTTCCTAATTAACAAGATCTTATCAGGCAGAAACATGACAGCAGCTGCTACCAGTTTGTATGAACAAACTTATCGCAACCTTGCATGAAATATTACTCTTTTACCAGTGTGTATAAGTGTTTGTGTGTGAAAGAGTGCCTTTGTTTCTCAAAAAGCTTAACGCAGGCAGACCGTCTGTGTGCATTCCAATACCTGCACAATGCCATCTGTGGGCTCTGACAGGACTGCGGCAACATATCGTCAGTTTGATAAGACAAAGCAGGCTTGCGTCAGAACCAGCCACTGATGATCGCTAGCGGGATGTGGCCAATACCCAGAGAGAATTTCAAAAAGCAACCCTTTTACACATACATGCCTGCTCTCAGTGTGCACCCCATAATGCAGCTGGTGTTCTCACCTACTTGTGAAGGTTCCCCGGGGCTCCAGAGTTTGGCATATGTTCAGGCTGGAGAGAGGCCAGCAGCCTGCCGGTGTGATGAGGTGACAGGACCAGCACACAAGTACACACCCTGCCACTGAAGGTGTGAGAGGTGTCACTTCGGCAAGATTCAAGTGATTCTTGTGTCAAAAGTTAGCTAAGGTGTTGCTTTTTGAAGTTGACAGCATATGCTGTGGTGCACTTGATGTGTGTACATGCTGTTCTTCTTTCTTGTGAGTGTGGAGTATTTGAGGAAATCACTACATGAAATATTGACTGATTGAATGTGTCTTGCTGTTTACAAATCAGAAAATTCCTTTAAATTCAGCACATACTGTATACAGATCATACAAATGTGCAGCTAACTGGACTATGGCGTCAATGATTGAAACATGAATAAATAAATAAACAGGCATCAATCAATACATAAATAGTTCTCCTGTTCTAGCCGTCAAGAAGACGGCTGGATAGAAATCTGTTTTGTTTCACATGGCTTAAAATTGTCAAAGTAGTGACTGTGGCCACGATCTTAAATTTATCTATAAACTAAGAAAATTTAAGAACTAAAAATTGTATTTGCTTTGGTATAAGAGGAAAAATAACACTTACTATTAGAAAATAATAAACTAGGTGGTACCAGTAACTCCTCTTAAACCTGCAACATATTTTATTCCTTGCTATTTTTACATGTGCTTTGTGTTGTGTGGAGCTACGGAGAATCTCAACCATTAAATATGGCTTAATACACACTTACACAACACACTTCCTACCAGAATGATGACCTATCATAACTAATTACTGCAAATGTGCCCATGCTTATGTGATTTCATTTACTGCTATTATCATAGTCTCATGAAGAGATCAAATCCAATGTGAGACTATCAGTAGTTCAATCTCCTGACCCCATTTGTACTTGATCTCTGCTGCTGAATGAGATCACCTCCATTAGTGTGTATTATTTTCATGTAGGGCATGAAGATTGATGAACACATTTCTTATAACACGTGGTTAGTGCGAATCTCCATATGCAATTAGTATTGATTCGGTGGGACAATGAAAAATAAGGTTTACTCTAATCGACCAGCTGTATTCCATTACAATGGTTTGACACAGAGAGAATGTTATTCTTGTCTTTCTTTGAAAGTCTATTTCTTGTGTGTGTTTTGAATTGTTTATAAATAATTCATTAGGACACAGTGTTGTTCTGGTACAGTGCTTTCTGTATTTAAATTAACCTACAACACTTCATCTAAAGTTTTCATACAGCAACTGGCAGATACTGCTGGTACAAGTTATAAAACGACACTACACTTTCTTAATTATTATTATTATTATTATTATTATTATTATTATTATTATTATTATTATTATTATTATTGCCTTGTCCTCTAGGGGAATCTTTAAAGAATGTAAAAACATTATAGCACATCACTGTTTCCATGATTCCACTGAACCCTACAACAACAACAACAACTGTCACACATCGTAACAGAGATACGAAGCAGAGATAAGGCGGATGCAAGTGCAGGATAACAGTTGTTTATTTAAAGAGACAGGCAGGCAGACAAATCCAAAACGTGATCCAAAATGTAATTCATAAACAGGCAAGAGGTCAGGCGATTGGCAAACAGGTATACACGGGGCTAGGCAGGAATCTAGGTCGATAACCAAAACAAGAAACAAACTATGACGATGAACTGGAAGCGGATATCCAGCGCGAACTGACTATGACTATGACTATGACTATGACACGAACTACACTAACGCTAAACATTCACTTCTTATTACTTACTACTTAATCTTCCGCGTTGTGTGCTGGGAAGCGCGCGGTATATATGCGGACATGATTGCCCTCACAACTGCTAACAGCTGAGGGTAATCCGGACACACGTGACTTCCCAGCCAATGACGGAACAGGGAGGAGACATGACAAACATAAACAAAACACACGTGTCCCAATGTCACTACGGTCGACAGCGGAAAAGCAGGTGCTCGCGCATTTGCGCTTAAAGCACACTGCTTCAAGGGGGAATCGTGACAGAACCCCCCCCCCAAGGGCACTTCTCCCGGAGTGCAATGAGTCATCCCACTTCATTGGCGGCCCCGGCCCCCTGGGCTGAATGTCCCGAGCAGAGACATGAAACTGCACAGTGTTCTTGGCGGCGTAGGGAAACAGAGCGACGACCTCAGCTGGACAGGGGGGCTGAGCGACGACCTCAGCTGGACAGGGGGGCAGAGCGACGACCTCGGCTGTGCATGAGGGCAGAGTGACGACCTCAGCTGGGCATGAGGGCAGAGCAACGACCGCGGCTGGGCATGAGGGCAGAGCGACCTCCTCGGCGGAGCAGGGAAACAGAGCACTGTACTCGGCAGAGCAGGGAAACAGAGCACTGTACTTGGTGGAGCAGGGAAGCAGGGCGACGTCCTCGTCGGAAAATGAAGGCAGAGTGACGTCCTCGGCGGAGCAGGAAGGCAGAGCGCTGTACTCGGCGGAGCAGGGAAGCAGGGCGACATCCTCATCGGCGCCTGAAAGCGGAGCGACGTCCCCAGCTGAAATGGAAGGCAGAGTGAAGTCCCCTGTAAGGCCAGGGAGAGGAGCGTGGGTCTCCGTGCGGCCAGGGAGAGGAGTGTGGGTCTCCTCGAAGCAGAAGAGGGGAACGCTATCTGCCATGGAGCAGGAAGGCTGAGCGACGTCCACAGCTGAACAGGGAGGCTGAGCGACGTCCACAGCTGAACAGGGAGGCTGAGCGACGTCCACAGCTGGACAGGGAGGCTGAGCGACGTCCACAGCTGGACAGGGAGGCTGAGTGACGTCTACAGCTGAACAGGGAGGCTAAGCGACGTCCACAGCTGAACAGGGAGGCTGAGCGACGTCCACAGCTGAACTGGGAGGCTCAGCGACGTCCACAGCTGAACAGGGAGGCTGAGCGACGTCCACAGCTGAACAGGGAGACTGAGGCTCTGAGGTCACTAGGTGAACCTTGGGCATGGGTGGAGCTTGGCTGGCCGTGTCAGCAGACTGTGGCGCGGGCGGAGCTTGGCTGGCGGTGTCAGCAGACTGTGGCGCGGGCGGAGCTTGGCTGTGCTTGTCAGCAGACTGGGGCGCGAGCGGAGCTTGGCTGTGCATGTCAGCAGACTGGGGCGTGAGCGGAACTTGGCTGGGCCTGTCGGCAGACCAGCGCGTGAGCAGAACTTGGCTGTGCGTGTCAGTGGGCTGAACTTGGGTGACCGGGTCAGTAGACTTGGGCGTGAGCAGCATTTGGTCATTAGGCTGAGATATTAGCAGAGCTTGGGAAACTGGATCAGCAGGCTTGAACGTGAGCTCAGGGACGTGAAGCTTGGCTGGGCGTCAGAGCCTGGAGGCTTGGCTTGAGCGTCAGAGCCTGGAGGCTTGGCTTGGGCGTCAGAGCCTGGAAGCTTGGCTTGGGTGTCAGAGCCTGGAGGCTTGGCTTGGACCTCAGGGAGGTGAGACTTGACTTGGACTTGGATCTCAGGGACTGGAGGCTTGACTTGGATCTCAGAGACTTGAGGCTTGACTTGGATCTTAGGGACTGGAGGCTTGACTTGGATCTCAGGGACTTGAGGCTTGACTTGGATCTCAGGGGCTTGAGGCTTGACATGGATCTCAGGGGCTTGAGGCTTGACTTGGATCTCAGGGGCTTGAGGCTTGACTTGGACATCAGGGACTTAAGGCTTGGCTTGGAGCTCAGGGACTGGAGGCTTGGCTTGGAGCTCAGGGACTGGAGGCTTGGCTTGGAGCTCAGGGACTGGAGGCTTGGCTTGGAGCTCAGGGACTGGAGGCTTGGCTTGGAGCTCAGGGACTGGAGGCTGGACCTGGAACTCAGGGACTGGAGGCTGGACCTGGAGCTCAGGGGCTGGCGGCTGGACCTGGAGCTCAGGGGCTGGTGGCTGGATCTGGAGCTCAGGGACTGGCGGCTGGACCTGGAGCTCAGGGACTGGCGGCTGGACCTGGAGCTCAGGGGCTGGCGGCTGGACCTGGAGCTCAGGGGCTGGCGGCTGGACCTGGAGCTCAGGGGTTGGCGGCTGAACCTGGAGCTCAGGGACGTGAGACTTGACTTGGATCTTAGGGACGTGAGACTTGACATGGATCTCAGGGACGTGAGACTTGACTTGGATCTCAGGGACTGGAGGCTGGACCTGGAGCTCAGGGACTGGAGGCTGGACCTGGACCTCAGGGACTGGAGGCTGGACCTGGACCTCAGGGACTGGAGGCTGGACCTCAGGGACTGGAGGCTGGACCTCAGGGACTGGAGGCTGGACCTGGACCTCAGGGACTGTGGGCTGGACTAGGACCTCAGGGACGTGAGGCTGGACTTGGACCTCAGGGACTGTGGGCTTGACTTGGCTCTCAGGGACTGTGGGCTTGACTTGGCTCTCAGGGACTGTGGGCTTGACTTGGCTCTCAGGGACTGTGGGCTTGACTTGGCTCTCAGGGACTGTGGGCTTGACTTGGACATCAAAGCCTGGTGCTGGTGCCTCCCCGCTGACCTTTTGCTGGAGCTCGGCAGGTGAGCCCACCTCGTGGGGCTCAGGTTCGAGCTCTGAGGTCACCCTGTCAGTCCCGGGCTGGGTCTCTGTACGGGCTCTCCGGTGGAGTTTCTTATGCTCCCGCCAGCTGCTCTTGAAGCATTCTTGAGAGCAGAAGAAAGCTTCCTGGAGGCCCAGCTTCCTGCAAGTGGGACATTGAAGCTGAGTCTCTCTCCCGCAGCCCTCGATCCAAAACGTAATTCATAAACAGGCAAGAGGTCAGGCGATTGGCAAACAGGTATACACGTGGCTAGGCAGGAATCTAGGTCGATAACCAAAACAAGAAACAAACTATGACGATGAACTGGAAGCAGATATCCAGCGCGAACTGACTATGACTATGACTATGACTATGACACGAACTACACTAACGCTAAACATTCACTTCTTATTACTTACTACTTAATCTTCCGCGTTGTGTGCTGGGAAGCGCACGGTATATATGCAGACATGATTACACTCGCAACTGCTAACAGCTGAGGGTAATCCGGACACACGTGACTTCCCAGCCAATGACGGAACAGGGAGGAGACATGACAAACATAAACAAAACACACGTGTCCCAATGTCACTACGGTCGACAGCAGAAAAGCAGGTGCTCGCGCATTTGCGCTTAAAGTACACTGCTTCAAGGGGGAATCCTGACAACAACCCTACCCTGCTGTTTACAACAGCAGCTCTGACTGTAATTCCAGTGGCATGGTAAATCATGGGTTTATTATTCATTCACTCATATTAATACATTATAATTTCTATAGTAACAACTTCCACAGGAGGAGACACGGTGGCTTAGGGGCCATTTACACTACAATGTTTTCAACTAAAAATGGAAAACTTTTTGTGCAGTTTGGCTGTTTGTTTACATGACAACGCCGTTTTGGGACCTAAAAACGCAAACTTTTGAAAGTTTTTGAAAACGATGCCGTTATCATCTCCGTGTAAATGTACCAAAACTAGAATCTGTAAATACGATGATGTCATGCACACGCATATTATATGTTCAGTCTATAGGCATGCGTGTGAGCACTTGTGTGATGTCAAGAATAGGGGTCACTTGTGCATCACTCATTTGAGCCATTACTAGAGCCATTGCTCCTGCACCTACAACACAACATGAACAGGACAGGTGGCACAATATTAATGAGGATGATCATTATGCCTCCCATACAACTTTTCACTTTTCTCCTGGGGTACAGCTTGATAGCCACCAGCAGCACACTTCTCTAGAGCTGTACTAGTTATTTTTTTTGGTAAAGCCACAGTCTCTGCAACAACACAAACCTGTATGCAGAGTAAAAGCAGAAGGGTATGTAGACACCATGGAGTCCTGTAACTAGCCTGAAGATGTGCAAATTCCTGGGCCTAGTCACTTACTGTGGCCTAATAAAACCATCAAGAGTTTGAGTTTTGTGGAGAAAAATTAAGCTATTTTTTTTTTTTTTTTTTCTATTCCCAACCTCTGTCCTGGCATTCTACAGATTTGAGGCAATATTCTGGATCCTGTTCAAGAGCAGCATCAAAGATGAAGAGCAGAATGACAAGCTAAAATGCACCACTGGCTATGATTGGCTCTTTTATGTGAAGCCCACCAGGAAGCAGCTTTTAGTGATATGCAGGGTATACTGCCAGCCATGAAAGAATGGTAGCCACAAGGTCTAGAATTGGGGATTTTGGGAGTGATGAAGTCATAAGTTCAGCGTGTCTGAGCCAGCGGTGGCTACAACTGTCAAAGGCTACATTTACATGGACAGCAATAATCTCATTATTGACATTTTTCTGAATAAGATAATATTCTGATTAAGGTGTTTACATGAGTTGATTTTAGAATACTCCTTTCATGTTCCCGTTTTACGTTATAGAACATAGATTGATTATTGGCACATGTCATTATGTCCCCACGCCACGCCATCTGACGTTCCCTCCAGAATTTCACGCATCATCATATAGATAATCTTCGTTATGGTACCGTATACAGTTTTTTTGTGTTTTAGTTTTAATTTTCCGAAAACTTCAAGTGCAATTTAATTATTTGTCATGCTATATGTGCAAAGAAATGACTGCTTGAAGCCGTTGGCTGCGTCCCAAAACACGTACTATATAGTAGTATATACCAAAATACATGTATTTCACCTACTGTATAATAGGTAGGTATACGATTTTGGATGATGGATTAAGGTAATCAAAAATCACTGTTTACATGGTAGTTTCTTAATCAGAGTATTGTGTTAATCTGGTTAATATCAGAATATTGTTGTCCATGTAAACGTACTGAGTGACATGTCACAGGTGCCAGAGAAGAGGCCATGCTACAGTGGCAAGAAAAAGTATGTGAACCTTTTGGAATTTCATGTTTTTCTGAATAAATTCATCATAAAATGTGATCTGATCTTCATCTAAGTCAAGGGTAATGACAAATATAATGTGTCTAAAATAATAACACAAAAAAAAAAATTCTGATCCCTCATGTCTTTATTGAACACACTCATTCAACATTCAAAATGGCAGTGGAAATAGTAAGTGAACCCTTAGAATAAATAACTGGTTGACCCCACCTTGGCAGCAATAACATCAACCAGGCACTTCCTGTAGCTGTTAATCAGACTTGCACATCATTCATGAGGAATTTTAGCCCATTCTTCCTGGCAGAACTGCTTTAGCTCTGTCATATTCTTTGGATGTCTCATGTGTATGGCTCTCTTCAAGTCATTCCATAGCAGCTCTATTGGGTTGAGGTCTGGGCTCTGACTTGGCCCCTCCAAAAGGCAGATTTTGTTTTTCTGAAGCTATTCTGTTGTGGACTTGCTCCAGTGTTTTGGGTTGTTGTCCTGTTGCATCACTCAACTTCTACACAGTTTCAACTGACGTACAGACATTCTCACATTATCCTGAAAAATTGTCTGATATACTTGGGAATTCATCTTCAGCTCAATGATTGCAAGGTGGCCAGGCCCTGATGCAGCAAAGCAGGCCCAAATCATGATGTTTCCTCCACCATACTTTACGGTTGGGATGATGTTTTCATGATGATATGCCGTGCCCTTTCTACGCCAGATGTAGTGCTGTGTGGTTTTTCCAAATACTTCAACCTTAGTTTCATCAGTCCACAAAACATTTTGCCCATACCGCTGTGGAGTGTCACTATGCTCTTCTGCAAACTTCAGGCGTGCAGTAATATCCTTTTTAGTAAGCAGTGTCTTCCTTCGTGGTGTCCTGCCGTAGATACCCTGCTTGTTCAGTGTTTTACGTATTGTAGACTCATGAACAGAGATGTTAGCCAGTTCCAATGAAGCCTTCAAATCTTTGGCTGTCATTCGGGGTTGTTTCTTTACCTCATTGTTGAGTCTTCGTTGTGCTCTTGGTGTCATTTTGACTGGGCGCCCACTTCTTGGTAGAGTAGCAACAGTCCCAAAGTGTCTCCATTTGTAAAATGTTTACCTAACTGTTTCTAAAGTCTTTCAAATCACTTTGTAACCCTTGCCAGCTTTATGTAAATCAGCAATTCTTGATCGTATATCTTCTGAAAGCTCTTTTTGTGAGGCATGGCTCACATAAGCGTGTGCTTCTTGTGCAGAGCAAACTCCAAAAGTTTGAGGGGTTTTTATCAATCAGTAGCTGTAGTCCACACCTTCAAACTCATTTTCTTAACGAGACTCCAGATGTGCTAAAACCTGACTCCAATTAGCTTTTTTCAGGTCATTAACTCAAGTGTTCAAATACTTTTTCCACAAGCACTATGAGGTTTTTTTGGTTGTTCTCAATAAAGACATGAAAGATCAGAATTTTTTTGTGTGTCATTATTTTAGACACATTGTATTTGTCAATATCCTTGACTTAGATGAAGATCAGATCACATTTTATGACAAATGTATGCAGAGAACTATGAAATTCCGAAAGGTTCACATACCTTTTCTTGCTACTGTATCTAGTGACAAGTGTAAACACCTCAAGCTCTGCCAAGAGAGACAAAGCCTCAGCTGGGAGAAAACACTGTTACTGTCTTCAAAGGAAGAAGTACAGCAAGTCTATTTAGAAATGAAGGTCTCATGATGTGTTCCTGTGTATTATAGTAGACCATCTTTGTTTCAGTGAGTGAGGATGATGTCAAGGACCGCCAAGCTCAATGATGCACATAAAACTCTGACTCTTAATTTTTTTTCAGGGTTGTTTTTTTTTTTTTTGCATTTTTGTTCATGTTTTGCATATACTAGTTTATATTATGAACTTTCATATGTGTTGTAAATAGTTATTTTTTACTCCTAAAACCCCACGTCCATATCATAGGAGGTGGAAACAGCACCTTCTGCATGCCTATATTACATATGTGACAGTGCTAACAGGGCTCCGGTGCTGATTTCAGTAAAGGCTAAATGAGATGAATAAGTTTCAACTTTTATTTGTGAAATTGCACATTTTACAGCTAAGAGTTTCATGCTTTTCCAATTTGTTATTTCATTTTGTGCCATTTGAATATATGTTTTGTGTATTGTGTGATGTTCTATTTGTGTATTAAGCAAATGTTCAGGATTTCTTAACATTTACATTATGGAAACTGCATTATATGCTTTAACTTTCCTTAAAGCCATCAATAATGCATTCATACAGGTTAGTAATTGTATTATAACTCACAATAAGTATTTATAAGGCAGCACAACACAACTATCAACAACAATATAAAAAAATTCACTTATTGGACATAGAAATAGATCTGCATTACTAAGCCATTATAACAATAATATAATAACATTCTAAAAATGCAGGCTGCATTTTAATGAATATATTAATGGAACCATAAGACTGACTAATTACAGCATTTAGAATGCATAATAAGAACATCTTCATGATTTCTTAACGTTTGCATTATGGAAACTGCATGATATGCTTTCACTTTGCTTAAAGCCATCAATGATGTATTTATAAAGGTTAGTAATTGCATTATAATGCACAATAAGTTTTTATAAGGCACACAACTATCAACAACAATATAAAATAACTTATTGGACATAGAAATGGATCTGTATTACTAATAAGTCATTATAACGACAATATAATAACATTATAAAAATGCAGGCTGAATTTTTATGAATACATTAATGGAACCAGAAGACTGACTAATTAATACTTATAAATTGGTGTATAATGCATTATGAGCATGGGCACTGAAAAAGCAAGTGTATCACTTATAAGTAATTATAATAATAATATAAATGTAACTATCACTGTTATTATAATAAAGTATAGGTCTTTATGTGTCTTTATAAATGTATTTATAGAGCAGTAATACTTGCTTATAAATAATTATAAATGGACATGGGCTTCATAGAGCGTGTTACCGAAAAATCTATTTCCACAGTGAAAAAACCTTTATGCACATTTCATATACATTACATTATATTACATTAGATACATCTCACCATTTATTGACCAAGGAAAATAAACCAAATCTATGCTTGACAAGCGTGAGTTTTCACAATTCCTTATTACAGTGAATAATTTTCCAAGTCGAACTATCGAGATTCTAAGTCACTGCAGACAGAACTTTTTTGTAGTGCATGTAGCTCATAAACCACTGAAATCGTTTGAGAAATGTAAATGTTATTGTGCTTTTTATCCAGAAAAACCACAGCACCCATGTTAACTTGTATTTGTTTATAGGGCAGTCTTACTCAGACCAATATGGCAGACACGATGATGTGAATGTTTACATGCGCAGTTGCACTTTCTTTACAAAGTGACATTGACAACTACTGGTGTGGCATGCCTAATACAGCGTTTTTAGTCATTTTCGCGTATCTGTGTGAAAGGGGATCGTTTTAACAACATTGTCGTTTATACGCAAAACTTTTCAAAAATGCGAAGGAAAAGCTTTTCCGTTTTTAGTACATTGTTGTCGTGTAAAAGTACCCTTAGTGGTTAGCAATTTGCCTCGCATCTCTGGGATTGGGGGTTTGAATCCTGCCTCCACCCTGTGTTGGTGGAGTTTGCAATTGCATGTTTATCCCTGGTTTGTGGGTTTCCGCTGAGTACTCTAGTTTCCTCCCCCAGTCCAAGGATATGCAGTGTAGCCTGATTGGCATTTCCAAATTGCCCATAGTGTTGAATGTGTGTGATTGTGTCCTGCAATGGGTTGGCACCCCATCCATGGTGTTCCCCATCTTGTGCCCTGAGTTCCTTGGGATAAGCTCCAGGCTCCCCTGTACTATCCATAGAACCCTTGAAGTACCATTTTTTTCTAAAAGCACTTCCACTTGTACCTTTATTTTGGACCTGAGCCTGTTTGCACTGAGAGTTTGGCATGTTTGCTGAAGTGTGAAAATATATTTTCGACCCAGAAAAACAATCTCTGCACCGCCTAAACTCTGATCTGGTGTTCATTTCAAGTGAACTTGTTATGGACCACACCAGGTGTGAAAGCAATCTGCTCCTGGGGTCCAGCTGCGAATAACTTGTCATGATACTTCCTATTTCAAGTTCCACAATGGCAAGAAAAAGGCATGTCTTGGTCTGCAAATAAAGCAGAAAGATAAAATGAGCAAAGAAATTCACTACAACAATCAAAAATGTAACCATTTCTGTATAAGGCTCCATCTGAATCACTGATCAGTGTAAACAATTATTGTATACATTAAATGGACATTAAAAGGAGCAATAAATATATGTACCTCACATCTTTCAGCAGAAATGACAGGTAAAATTATCTACTCAATTACCAGTACGAAGACAAACCTTCGGTGGTCTCGCCCTCCCCAAAATGAGTTCTGATTACATTCATGCAATGATTTTGACTGAATTTGCAGCACAGCAACAACAGCGAGTATCTAAGCAACAAGCCAGTCAACGGACAATAGTGTGCATCATGAGCAACAAGCTCAGTGGCTTGTTGCTAATGGTGCACACCATTGTCCATTGACTAAGTTATCACATTAATGATAACTCTAATGTACTCTAATGTTGATGATTACCTTCTCAAAACAGAGATTAGTATGGTCATTTTTTGCATGCTTTATTTTATATCTATTGCCTTAACTTTTACTTTGATAGCATCCACTAGCTTGCTCCAAACAATATCTCATTGCATTTGTACAGTGACATTCGAGGTATCTTATCTTATCTTATCTCTTATCTTATTTGATAAACTGACAAGTACAATATGTAGATTTATTCAAGAATAAAGGCATATGCTATAACTTGGATGTAAGCAAAATATCTCTACAAATCGTTTTGATTATAACATCTAATTAAACTATGTATCCAGTCAGAGTTGTTGCTTAAAAGGTTGACAAGAGAGCCCCCTGGTGGGTCACTTGACTCACAACAGGTTTTGGAAGCATTAAGATTTTTTTTTTTTCTTTCATAGATGTTGCAATTGCACAGTTCAGTTTATGGAGATTTACTACCAAGTCGAGTTTAATTATATCATATTTAGTTAGGTCATAAAGCATTTTTAAATACATTAATAAACTGAAAACACAACAGTCAGAATACCCAACAACAAAACATTTACATTTCCGTCATTTGGCAGACACCCTTATACCGGGCAACTTACAGTTATTTCATTTATACAGCTGAGTAGTTGAGGGTGAAGGGCCTTTGCTCAGGGGCTCAACAGCAGCAGCATGGCAGTGCTGGGATTTGAACTTATGACCTTCCAATCAGTAGTCCAACATCTTAACCACTGAGCAACCACTGCCCAATTGCACAATAAAACCAATCATACAACAGTAAAATTAGAAAGACACCACCATAATATAAATTCAAAAGGCAGGTCACATGCTTGCTTGGACACAGTATGTGACTATCATAAGGAAAAATAATAGCACCTTTTTTGGTCTGCTATCTAGTTAGTCCAGTGAGAGAAATGTAATGTGAATTTGTAATGTGAGAAATAAATCTTTCTTCTGAATAACCCTTCTTCATTTATGTAACGCTACCATAAAAATAAGCATGAATAAAAACATCAGTAGATTCATTTAGACTCATATTTCCTTTCATGCTAAACATCCTCCATTTCTGCAGTTTCTCAGACAGACAAATGTTGTAGCCAATCAGCAATAAATATGTGGTGTTCACTTATGACCTACCCTGAGTTAATGCTTCTATGTTTCTGAATTGATTGGGGGTATTTTTGTGGGGTGGGTTCTTTGTTGCTGTTTTGCACTCATCTCACACTGTTGTAACTTTAGACTTTATGTAGTCTGCATACTGTTCCGTGTTGAACCATGGTCCTGAAGAAATGTAATTTCATGCCAATTTATACAAGATATATATGGAGGAATGACAAAAACCCACTTGACTTGACGACATTGATGTTTAGGTCAGGGCAGGGGCAGGCACAATGGTCATAAGTTTGTTTTTCTCATATTTTAATACAAAATGAAATAACATTCATTTTGTTGGTTGGAATTCCTATGAATTCGGCATTCACTCTTAAAAATAAATATGCCAATAAAGGTTCTTTTTTAGATTCCATAAAAGAACCATTCTTGGTTTGTTTGTCCATAATTCTTTAACCGTTTTTGTTTTTGCTATAATAATCAGAATAATCATTTTCTGGCATGAATATTTTTTTCTCTTTTAGTTTTCTATGGCACCAATAAAACTGGTTAAAATACATAATCCAAAAGTTTCTTTAGGGAGAAAAAGTTCCAATACGCTCTTGAAGCAAAAATTCCAAACATGATATATACAAATGCAGTACATTGTATATAAAAGTCTGGAGGCTCTGTTATTGTAGTATGGGTCCACTTGTCCCCTTAAAGTAAAGTGTCACTGCAAATCAATACGATGAATAAAGCTCTTCCGATCTTCAGATCTCTTTTAACCTTATGGGCGTGGTCTCTTCGAGGATGACTCCACACCCATACACAATGCACAAAGACTCATGAATGATTTGATTAGAATGAAAATAATGTAAATCATATGACATGGTCTTTACACTCACTAGACCTCAACCCCATTAAACACTGATGGAAGATTTTGGCATAATGTTTTAGACCGTGCTCTTAACTAAGGGAATATCTTTAGGAAGCATGGTGTACATCACTCCAGTTCAGTTCCAGAGATGTGATGAATCTATAGCAATGGCTCTCTGAAGCTGCTCTTGGGGTGTCCAACACCATTATGAGATGCTTTATGTAAGTTTTCCTTTAATTTGTTCCTGTCTATATCTGTATTATTACAAGATCATGTTGTTGTTGTTTTTTTGTTTGTTTGTTTGTTGTTTGTTTGTTTTTTGTCTTTAGGGCTTTATTTAGGATGTGTCATATCACATGGACAGAAAAGATAGTTTACTTCAGGCTGTGTGTTCAGAAAAGCATTGTGATTTTTATGCCGTAGACATCTGTCAGGTCAACTATACAAAAGTAAACAGCTAAGTGCATTCAGCTGCAGAATTAACCGCAGATAAATATAATACAACTAAATCTATCTTTAACTTCACTGATGAAAGGGATTTTTTTTTTTTTGTCCATTTGTTTTTTAAATAAAAACTATATTCCTATCCTTGTGTTGACAAGAAGTTTATTTTTATTGAATCTTGACCATAGATATAGACCTCTGGCCAGCAAAATTGTACATCATATAGGAGAATGTCAAAACTAATGTGTTTCTGCAGAAGACTTACATAGAGAGACACATACTACTCAGCAACATACAGTATAATAATGTATATAGTACAGCTGCAGTCATGTCTAATGCAATTTCCTCATGTACCCACAAGAGTGCAGAGCAGCTTTACAAATATACAGGTATCTGCCTGCCAAATGCCAGTAAGCTCCAAATCAGTATGTTCAGCAAGAACAAGATATATTCCTTTTCTCCTGTTGATGCTGAAGTCTTGGATCTGATTGGACAGAAGATGTTGATTACTTTTTCTATAACAGCAGCTCTGGCAGTAGTTCCAGCTGCAAGGCAAATCACATGTTCATAATAATGTGCTCATACGAATATGTTATCATTTCTATATTAACAAGTTCCACAATGAATTGTATGGCAGATGCTGCACATAAACATAACCCCCCACCCCCACCCCCCCACGACACTAAATTCTTCATTACAGAGGGCTTTCTAGTGTCTTAGTAACATGACAATTTGTTGTTGTTTTTTTGTCTTACTAACTTCGTGAGAAAGAAAACAGCCAGGTTGGTCTTTGGGCTGGAATGACATCTGCTATAACAACAACTAAATTATTTCATGCAATTAAATGTAATTATAAATGGTTAATTATTTTGCAGCATGTCCCTTCATGTTTTATTCCTTGCTTTTACCATAGTGCTGTTGAAGTCTGGATTCTGATTAATCAGAAGGTGTTGAATCATTGTAAAAGTAAGTTACAATAACTACATGATGGTGTTTATAGTAAAAACATGTAGAAAGGGATGCTCAACAGAAACAGCTTTAAAAAAAAAAATTAAAAAAAAACCTGTGTGTGATTGTTGATAGTGTGAAGTTTTCCGTAAGAAGACATTTATTTAATATTTTTGGAAGGAGTCTCCAGTATCAGCGCTTTATAAGAGTCAGATGTACAGCTGATACATAATAAATGGTGTACTTATATAGCGCTTTTATCCAAAGCACTTTACACTGTGTCTCATTCACCCATTCACACACACACCAATGGTAGCAGAGCTGCCATGCAAGGCGCTAACTTGATATCGGGAGCAACTTGGGGTTCAGTGTCTTGCCCAAGTACACTTCAGCATGTGAAGTCATGCAGGCCGGGAATCGAACCGCCAACCCTACGATTAGTGGACAACCCGCTCTGTGTATTATTTCTTATATATAGTACCTCACAAAACAGCACTGTATATACAGTAAATTATGTATAAATACTTGCAACAGGTATTTTTCTCCATGGATTGTGTCACATAATGGAGGCTGAGACAGAAGCTAGTGCAGGTAAGGCAGTTTAATGAGAAGACATATCCACAGGGTTAGACAGAAATCAATGACTATAGACAAACGATCAAACAATCATGTAAACAGTCCAAACTAGGCAAGGCAGAGAATCAAAGTCGAGGGAATAACAAAGTAAAAAAAAAAAAAAAAAAACAGTTCAACAACACAAGGTATAGGCTTGGAAACCGCCAGCGAGAAGTTAACTGAGCATAATACTTCACAATGGCTGTGTATGTGAGAGTCTCTTAAGTAGTGTAGTGTGTGTCCTCAGGAGAAGGATTAATCCCCAGGAGAAGATGTTGTGTCTGTGTGTTCCATTGGGAGTTGTAGTCATTGGCCATGTTTGTGGTCCGTGGTGCATTCTGGGAAACGGAGTCGCTGGTTTGCCATGACATGACAAATTGTCTCATGTAATGATGCTTGGATTTTGAATGGAGGATCTGAGGCATGTTTCATAAAGCTCTCAGCTGTCAGAGATTCAGTGGGAAAGCATCCAACACCAGAATCCTTGCTTTGTACACTGAGATGTTCACTTAGAGGAATGAGGAGTCTTTTGTGTCTTGTCACTGCTTCAAGAGCCAAGTTATTTCTGTAGACTATAACATTCCTGTCCTATTTGTTCCACAACAAACAGTAAATTGGCCTATAATTTTAAATTCAGTAATGAAGAACACAATATATTTTTAACTCTTTATGGTTATGTTTCATATTATGGAACATCCAGGAAATAGGTTAGTTCCTTTTATCACTTGTAGCAGCTATAAAGTTAATAAGTGTTCAAAGTTAATAAGACAAGATAATGCAGATTATCCTGAAGACTTTCCCATGGTGGAAAGACTGTTACTAAACTCTGTCATCGGAGACTCCTCCCATAAATGTCAAATAAGCATCTCCTTACAAAAAGCTTCCCCATATCAAAAAGTATTTGTTTTTCTTTGTAGAATAAGTCTACATTTTTAATCTAAACGTTTAAGGCATTAAGACTCATAAAATGAATAAAATCTCATATCATAACAATAAGCCAATTAATTGCATTCATACTCTTCTCATGTCTCTGTTTCTCCTTTGATTGCAGTTAATACTTATCAAGGCAATATATCTGCCACGTGCTTGAGGGAATAGAGGATGTGTAAAGGTAAGCAGTGTGCTGATTATATACAGTCATGCTTTACACATAATTCTCCGTCTGTGGGTGTACAAGTACCATGGCTCATAACAGGTTGATGCACCCAACAGCCCCAGGAGGCAGACTACACTATCTTCAATATAAAGTCTTCCCTGTATTCTCTTCATTCACTTCCAGATCTTCTGCACTGGAGTATGGAACAATTTTTTTATTGAACAGAATAGCTGATCATTGGGTGTCTGTATAGTTAAAATTTTAAAAGAAGCTCAGCAAAAGATAATGCATATTTAAAAAGCTGCAGCCTGTTCAGACTTGGCATTACCGTCCATCTGAGGTGATCTGATCACAAGTGGACAGCTTTGAATAGGGCCAAATGTGTTTTATGATCCAATCACTCAAACCACTTGCAGAGGTGGTCAGGGACACATGGCAATACAGTTTGTTGTGTGAACAGTAATGAATACTGATGTGCTCCTGCCAACATCAAAAGACCAGTGTTTGTGGCTGTTCCAGAGGAATCCAAATATGCTTGTAATCCTAACTGGAATTGTTGGGATCTTCTTCTTCCTCTTCTTCTTCTTCTTCTTCTTCTTCCTCTTATTATTATTATTATTATTATTATTATTATTATTATTATTATTATTATTATTATTGTTGTTGTTGTTGTTGTTGTTGTTGTTGTTGTTGTTGTTAGGGGTCCAAGCACTA
Organism: Ictalurus punctatus; assembly: GCF_001660625.3. NCBI lineage: Eukaryota > Metazoa > Chordata > Actinopteri > Siluriformes > Ictaluridae > Ictalurus > Ictalurus punctatus. The sequence goes on along the minus strand of NC_030426.2, from coordinate 21,959,604 downwards.
GACCTGAAACAATATTGTTCTTGGGATTTTTCTTCTTTTATGCCACTAAAATGAATTGAGCAGGCCAAACTGTAAGTCCTAAAGACATTATACTTGCTACTTATTTGTACAAGATGAGCCCAATTGGGCTGAAAGGGGCAGTGCAGAATTTTACCTTTCAGCTCATAACTCTTAAACCATGAAGCATAGAGCAAGAACCCTTGGCAAATTACAAAGCCTGAAGAAACCATAAACTCAGGCCACTTAGATTGTGTGCTAATTTGCATACGTGAAACCTACATACTGTTGTCTTAGAATTTTTCACATATCTTAAAAAAAAATCTTTATTATGCCATCTTAATAAACATCAAAATGTTGAGATTTGTTACCAATATGGCTCACATGGCAATCAGTCCTAGCATGGCAGAGCTTGATTTACTCAAACAGCTGTAACTCTGTAAATGGTTGGTTGAAATGGTGGCTCAGTGGTTATGGTTTTGCAGTACAGGTCAAAAATAAGTGAATTCAAATCCTGGCACTATCAATCTGCCATGGTTGGGTCTTTGAGCAAGACACTTAACCTAAATCTGCTCAGTTGTATCCTGAGGAGCTGTAACATTCACAAAACTGTTTCTGAGGAACCATACGTCCATTTCAACTGAAATTTGGCATACTGGATCCTTGACTGTCTAATGACAAATTAATTACTTCAGCAACATGGCCACAATTTGCTAGGGTAGGGTTAGAATTGAGAGACTGTAACAAATCTTGAGCAGTATATTTATGTGTTGTCTCTTTATTGCTCAATGCAACTTGGCAAGAACTGGATATTTGGGGCAGCACTTGCAAAAAGGTACTTGGACCCCACAGATCACTGCTTGTGACTATATTTATTTTTTTTTATTCATTTATATTTATATTTATATTTTTGTAGCTGTTTGAAGCATATGAAGCACAATTCTGTAATTTAAAGCTGCTTTAATTGGTGGCCATAGGTTTCATTTGGCAATTTCGCAGTAGTAAATTTTTGTTTCTTTCGCTTTGAGACTTACAACCAAAAAACTAAATTTGGGGCTGTAAAGATTCACTCATACAGTCGAAAAGCTGCTGTAATATACATTATCACTGTCAAATGTACAAAATAGATAAATCAATGAATTGAATTCTTCCTTCAGACTCATTTACAGTAAGTCATTTAATGGCCAAGATATATCTATTTGGAACAGTCCATTTAATTAATCCCCCCCCCCACTCACATTTTATCTTTGTATACATTTGAGTGAATATATGTATATGTAATATACATTCGTATACAGTGAGGGAAAAAAGTATTTGATCCCCTGCTGATTTTGTACGTTTGCCCACTGACAAAGAAATGATCATTCTATAATTTTAATGGTAGTTGTATTTGAACAGTGAGAGACAGAATAACAACAAAAAAATCCAGAAAAACGCATGTCAAAAATGTTATAAATTTATTTGCATTTTAATGAGGGAAATAAGTATTTGACCCCCTCTGCAAAACATGACTTAGTACTTGGTTTAAAAACCCTTGTTGGCAATCACAGAGGTCAGACGTTTCTTGTAGTTGGCCACCAGGTTTGCACACATCTCAGGAGGGATTTTGTCCCACTCCTCTATGCAGATCTTCTCCAAATCATTAAGGTTTCAAGGCTGACTTTTGGCAACTCGAACCTTCAGCTCTCTCCACAGATTTTCTATGGGATTTAGGTCTGGAGACTGGCTAGGCCACTCCAGGACCTTAATGTGCTTCTTCTTGAGCCACTCCTTTGTTGCCTTGGCCGTGTGTTTTGGGTCATTGTCATGCTGGAATATCCATCCACGACCCATTTTCAATGCCCTGTCTGAGGGAAGGAGGTTTTCACCCAAGATTTGACGGTACATGGCCCCGTCCATCGTCCCTTTGATGCGGTGAAGTTGTCCTGTCCCCTTAGCAGAAAAAAAACCCCAAAGCATAATGTTTCCACCTCCATGTTTGACGGTGAGGATGGTGTTCCAGGGGTCATAGGCAGCATTCATCCTCCTCCAAACACGGCGAGTGGAGTTGATGCCAAAGAGCTCCATTTTGGTCTCATCTGACCACAACACTTTCACCCAGTTGTCCTCTGAATCATTCAGATGTTCAGTGGCAAACTTCAGACGGGCATGTATATGTGCTTTCTTGAGCAGCGGACCTTGCGCGTGCTGCAGGAGTTACCAATGTTACCAGTTGTTTTCTTGGTGACTATGGTCCCAGCTGCCTTGAGATCATTGACAAGATCCTACCGCGTAGTTCTGGGCTGATTCCTCACTGTTCTCATGATCAATGCAACTCCACGAGGTGAGATCTTGCATGGAGCCCCAGGCCGAGGGAGATTGACAGTTCTTTTGTGCTTCTTCCATTTGCGAATAATCGCACCAACTGTTGTCCCCTTCTCACCAAGCTGCTTGGCAATGGTCTTGTAGCCCATTCCAGACTTGTGTAGGTCTATAATCCTGTCCCTGACATCTTTGGAGAGCTCTTTGCTCTTGGCCATGGTGGAGAGTTTGGAATCTGATTGATTGATTGCTTCTGTGGACAGGTGTCTTTTATACAGGTAACAAACTGATATTAGGAGCACTCCCTTTAAGAGTGTGCTCCTAATCTCAGCTCGTTACCTGTATAAAAGACACCTGGGAGCCAGAAATCTTTCTGATTGAGAGGGGGTCAAATACTTTTTTCCCTCATTAAAATGCAAATTAATTTATAAAATTTTTGATGTGCGATTTTCTGGATTTTTTTGTTGTTATTCTGTCTCTCACTGTTCAAATACAACTACCATTAAAATTATAGACTGATCATTTCTTTGTCAGTGGGCAAACGTACAAAATCAGCAGGGGATCAAATACTTTTTTCCCTCACTGTATGTAATGTTCTTCAGGTTGCTTGAGACACAGTTAAACAGTAATCTGCTTGTGATCCTCATTTGGAGTTTCAACAAATAATATTAATATTATATTATAATATAATATTATATTATATTATATATTCTAATATTATATTATAATATTTATATATATATATATATATATATATATATATATATATATATATATATATATATATATATATATATATATATATATATATATATATATTACTAAAAACATACTAAATAAACCTACAACCTGGGAAGCAGGGAGTATGACTCTTGCCACATACAATTTTTATTAACGTGTAATCTTAACGTGCAAGTGGAACAGCATTTGTATTTATGGCATCTGGCATAAAGATACATATTATTAAGAGTTTTGCTTCATGTACTCATTGAAAATCTCCATAAAGTGTACATAAAAGTAACATTTGCACAGGAAGAAAAAAAGGAGAACGAACAATTATGGTATGTCTATCTTTGATAGGAAATCATACACAATGGATAAAAGGAGTCCCTAGTCATTTTATTTTTACTTTATTTTTACATTGTGTATGTGGATGAGAAATTTACTCTTACCTTCATTATACACAATATGATATTCCCAGTGGCCCACACACTTATATGTAACTTTATGTTATTGTGTACAGACCTGCTGGTATTCTCGGACTAAAATAAACCTCACACTCAGAGCTATTGTACTGCCCCTGTGCTTAGATTAATTATAGATAGTCGTATGGTGTAACCCGAAATTAAAGGAGAGGGTAATAGGAAGTTAAAGATCTGTGGGTTAATTGAAGGGTGAGAGTCGTGATAGAGGAGTATGTTGTTATATAACAGGCTTTGCTATATTATATAGAATGTCACAAGAACAGCTGGGTTTAAATAGCTTGAGCACGAGATGGTCGTGACATTGGTATACAGAGCCCATTTCCTTTAGTATAAAGACAGAGCGTGTTGAGCATCTTGAGCAAATTGGATTACAGATTATTTTGACTTTTGACAGGCTTATGATTAGATAGAGTGACGCACTTATAATAGTAATAATTGTTAACTAATAATTATAATAATATTACTACTACTACTACTAATAATAATAATAATAATAATAATAATAATAATAACTATTTATAGAGCACATTTCATGTGTGGTTGCAAAAATGCTTAAAAATTAAGTAGTTAAAAATAGATGATAAGCAGTGGAAGGATAAAATCAAACATGCGCATAATTATAACAGATGAAGTGAAAATATAAGTACAAGAACAAGCATAAGGAGATAAAAAGTACACAACTATAGAAAAGAAAATGAAATGTACATAAAATTATAATAAAATATATAAAGAATAAAATAATTTTGAGAATTTTAAAATAATTCAATAAAAACAAAATGAAACTGTAAATAAGAAAAAAGAGCAAAGGGGGAAGTACAGAGTCTGACTGCTTGATTCAAAGTGGTATTGAGTCTCACAGTTTTGGAACATAGTAACAAAATGAGACAATATCAATTAAAAATAATGTTAAAGAAATATCTTGGAACACATAGGACATGCATACAGTATAGACAAATCCAAAATAGAATCCAATATCACAGTCATAATGTAAGCAATGGTTAAACACAGAGAGGTATACATATCCAAACAAAGAGTCAAGGCAAGGTCAAAACACAGAACTATCAGTATATATACATACACACAAAAAAAATCTTTGTAGCCACTGAAAAAAGAAACCATTGGCTCTGGATGAAAAAGAAGAACCCCTCCTTAAAGCGAGTGAACCTGGGATGCCAGGTCTCACTGCCGAACCCTCTAGAGATGTAGAGGGCTTGTCAGCAAAACATTAACGAAGTAGGGTGCTTGCAAACACTACAGGCATTGTAAGAACTAATCCTATATCAAACTTGTATAGTAACCTGGAGACTACAACCAGTCAAAAATGCAACAAAACATCAGGAGACTGTCATCAACCAGCCTATCATTTATACTTGTATATAAAATTATCTTATCTAATGTGTATAAATAGTATCATAAATGGTCGATATATTACTTGACACAGACTTTTCATTTCATTGTATTTGCTTCTTATATGTATCATATATGCCTCATTTATAGCTGTGTAATGTAAAAAGTGGATTAGAAATAAAACACCACTGATGATGACTGGAGTGGGAAGTTGTTTAGTCTGATCTGATGACCCAGCAGACCTTCATCTGTCTGAGTGCCGCTCGACTGACAGCCTGTGTCTAAAAACATGGCGACACTGTGAGTCTTTACTGATATTTTTAGTGTGACTTGCTGCCACGGTATTTGTGTACAGCCCTCAGGTTTATACCTGGGGTTAAAGGATTTTATAGGACCATTAAATAATGAGAATCATTTGCTCCAGCTGTTCATTAATCACAAAAGTCACACAGATGAATGAGTTTAATAGTTATAACAAGTTGTTATTGCACATGGTTCCATAAAAAAATGTGCCTTGAGAAATTTGCTAACGGACGATATTATGATGTGAATTATAAAAAAGAAATACTTCTATATTTAATCCTTTAATTTTTGAAGACCTGTGGTGGTCAGCCTGCAGAATGAACATTGTTGGCTAGGTGGTTTTTAAATGTTCTTGCATTCATTACCACTGCCAAGTGAGCCACATGACTACGTTTACATGCACATTGTCATTCCGATATGAATTGGCCACAATTCCACAAATTCTGAGTCTCACCCCTGGAATGTGCCTGTTTTAATCAGAAAATTGTTGCATTATTCCTTACCTTATTCAGAAAATCCACTGAAAGGAGATACATGAGCATGCTCAGTCCACAAGGAATTGTGGGTGCTAACAGATGCTTAGCTTTAGGCTAGGAATTTAGGTATGGCATTTCAGGCATACCTACAACAACCATGTATACAGGAATATTCCAATGCCTTTTGTTTTCTTTTAAAAGATTTTAAGAATGTAATATCAGTAACCTTATTTAATTAATTATTAATTATAATTAAGGATGCAGAAAGGAAGATCTCACCTGGACAAGGTGCCTGGTGTAACTCCGCTTATTGACGCTGATGGTTCAACAGCTGCAGAAACTGGAGGACGGAGATCAGACATGATGAATTGCTGTCGATATAGCAGAGGCAGTATGAAGCCATATTACACCACCTGCAGATGATACACCTTGATATAAGCCTATGAAGAAATTGTTTCCGATGAAGAGTATGTGGATTTGATGCTTTGGCACTGCTTCCAAAGTTCACTGAAATTTAACTTTGACTCGGTTTACTCTAACCTTTCTAAAGCACAACCAACTAGATGTGCACAGCAAAGACACAACTCATTCGTTATACTGTAGGAGTAGATATTAATCTGCTGGAACCAGTTGTCATGTCTCCATAGCTCATGGATGAGGTCAAACTCGCTGTGAGTGTCATTCACTCATTTTAATGCCCTCTGTGTTTTCTCCTGTCTTTTCCAAAGGACGAGCAAATGCTTATTGTCAATACAGTGGGGTCATCAATCACTTTTTCACTTTCTCTATTTTTTTTCTATATCTCTCTGTCAAAGTTTCAAGTTATTCTGTCAACCTCCAGTGACAAGCGTCATGTACATGCAAATAGAGCCATGAGTATCTTCCTATGCAGAGAGGGAAAGTGGCTCTGACATGTGAGCTAGAGCCATATGCCAATGCAGCAGTCACACAGCATGAGAAACAAAATCATCTATGTTGGATATGGAAAATTGGTGATATATATCATTTGATCATAATTGCTTGTGAATGACAGATAGATCGATTAGATAGATAGATGGATGGATAAGTATATATAAATCTATATAAGCAGAGGATAATTATGTAATGACACTGCAGTCAATTCAACTGCGTCCAATTATTGTATATATTATTATTATTATTATTATTATTATTATTATTATTATTATTATTATTATTGTTGTTGTTATTATTATTCTTTTGCAATATTTTCAATAACATGGGTGACAGGTGGTTATTTAGCAGCTCTATTCATGTGATGGCCAAGAATTCAAATGATTTAAAAGAACATGCCAGAGCAAAATTCTAGTGCCATGTAATTATTTTTTAATAATCTAAGAGCTAAGACATTTTTAAATGGCAAAGAGCTATGGAATGGTGGCATAGATTTACATTTTGGAAAGCAGTATGTCTTACTCTGCAGCATACAGCAAGAAAAACAATCCATGTCTAAAATATCATTCCACCCACACTGTGGCTGACATGATGTACACATTTCAGAGGCAAGCTGGAGAATTTGCTCTGTTGCTAGGAGATTATCACTCCAAAGGCTTGCATTAAGACTGATTAGCTGAGAACTTATTTTGGAGAATTGAAGAAAGCTGAAAGCTCAAATGTTTGCAAAGCAATGTTTATCACACTTTTTTTCTTTCTTTTTTTTTTTTTGCGATGTAAATGTTCCACCATGAAGTTTTTAAATAAAAGGACATCGCAATGTTATTTATTCCTTTCAAACCACAGTATTTTTTTTTTTTTTTACAGTTAATTCAACAATGACTTGCCATGCGTTGTATCCATTTATAGTTTCAGTTAATGGGCCTCATTTATCAATCTGTTAATAAATTAGCGTGTAATTGTTTGCCTAAACGAAACCAAACTACAATTTTCTGTCTGATTTACAAAACGAACAAAAGAGTATGATTTTCTTCATACTTGCACTCATATGTTAATCATGGGTAAAGTGCAAAGTGTGTTTCCTACAGCTCATTTGCATTTAGTGATGCCCACAAAACTCCATAAAAGGTCAAGCACACAGAATGCTGGAAAAAAATTACAATGGCAAAAAATAAAATGCAGAAAGGCAGAAGCGGAGTCATGTGAAAAAATAAGTACACCTCATGGAAATTGTTTTCTTTTTTGACATATTTAGACAAGCAAATATTTGATCATCTTTGAAACAGTGCCTATTAATAAAGTTGATATACTTGAACAAAACCAACAAGAAAAATGAACTTTTTCAATAGATGTGATATTCTTCTCTGGAAAATGTAAGTACACCCTTGGCCTCGGATGCTAGAATTGCCCCATTTAGCAGAAATAACTTCTTATAGGTGTTTTTCATAATTGTCCACCAGTCTCTGACATCGGCTTGCTGGAATTTTTGACCACTTTTTCATGCAATAATCTTTCAGTTGCAAGACTTCTTGCGTGTTTTCTTGCGTGTACTGCCTGTTTCAAATCCCCCCACAATATGATTCAAATCCGGGCTTTGACTAGGCCATTCAGTAACCCTTCATTTCTTCTTTTTGAGCCATTCCTTGGTGGATTTGCTAGTGTGCTTAGGATTATTATCCTGTTGAAAAGTCCACTTTCTGTTCAACTTCAACTTTTGGACAGATGGCCTCACATTATCTTCAAGCAGTCTTTGATTTGATGCAGAATTCATAGTTGAATCAATGAATGCAAAATGTCCAGTCCCTGAGACAGTGAAGCAACCCCAAACCATAACATTTCCACCACCGTGCTTCACAGTTGGTATGCGTCTCCTGAAAAGCTGTCTTTGTTCTGCACCAAACATATCTGCTGTTACTGTGGCCAAACAACTCTATTTTTGATTTGTCTGTCTGGAGCACATTATTCCAAAAGGCCTGGTCTTTGCCTAAAGTATATGCTCATTGGAAAAATGTAGTCCCGCAAAGGTTTTTTCCAGGTGTGCCTCCCATACAGGTCAAATTTGTGCGATCTCTTTCTGATTGTAGAAGCATTCACTTACTTGCAGATCCGGTGATGAAATTTTGGGGTTCTACTTCTTTTTGCATCAGTATTTCTGTCAAGTCCTTGACAAATTGGCAGTCATTTAGAATCTGCATCATTTGTAGATGATTTTCCTTATAGTGGAATAGCGTATTTCAAATAATTTTTACATCCCTTCCCAGACTCATAGACATCCACAACCTTTTTTTCTGAAGGCCTTACAGAACTCTCTAGATCTTGGCATGATGAAACCAGACACTAGATATGAGAAGGGTTTAAATAAGACAGGTTCCACCTGCACTGCCTAAGCAGGTTCTAATCACTGGCACCCAATCTAGAACACCTGATTCTAATTTTATGGATTTGAAGGTGTGATAAATGTAGGGGTGTACTTACCTTTTACATGTGACTGATCTGTTTTTTTTTGTTTGTTTGTTTGTTTGTTTGTTTTTTGTTTTCTTGTTGTTGTTAATTTAAATTGTGAAAATTAGTACAAAAGGTCAATTTTATGTGTCATTTGATAAGAGTGTATCAACTTTATTTGTAGGCATTGTTCCAAACAGGATCAAATGTTTGATTGTCCCAATATGTCAAAACAATTTCTATGGGGTATTCTTATTTTTTGACTGTATATGCAATTACTGTATATGCAAATGAATGTTTGTTTTTGGTTTTTTTGTTGTTTTTTTTATCAATTTAACAGCACCTTAAAAGGTCAAACTCTTGAAAGAAATGACAGAAAAGTTGAATTAGGTATGAACTGAATAAGGTGAAAAGAAAATGGTGTGACATAAATGCGGAGGAGAAAAAAAGATCTACCCAGGTGATCAAGCACACCGAGCACGTCACACAGGGAAAAGTGTCTCAGCCAATGTGTTGGAAGTGTTCCATAGTATTAAAGGATGATGTCATGGTAAACTGAACCAAATTCTAAGATAGCTTTTATCCTCCAAAAAATAAAATCATAGTGGTCTTTAAGCATCCTTTCCCTCATAAGTGTGACCTTAATCTTCCATCAGCTGAGGCAATTGCTTACAGCTTACGGCTATGAGCAGACAGACCAGCCTGTACTCTGCTTATATGGCTGCTTACCATTTCTTTTGTCATATCTGAATGATTAGTTTTATTTGTTTTAATTTATGAGTTGTATTGGCTCACTTTCTAGATGTTTTCTATTCATTATTTAATGGCAGTAACCTAATAATAATGACTGGTTTTTATAAATTTTCTCAATGGTATTAATCCCTTAGAGAACTAACATGGATGTGTTTTTGATAGAGACTCTACAGCACTTCTAAATGTTGTAAACGTAATAAAAATACAAACCTAAACTTGACAGAATATTCCATATTTAAAAGTGCAATAATCCAGGCAAATGATATGATTTGAAGAAGATCAGGCCAGTGTTACATTAGTTAGTCTTCTTATGTGTAAATTACTGAATAAATGAGTAAAAATTTAATCACTCAGGAGTATGAGTAGGACATGAAACTTATTCAGAAATTACCAGATTTTCATGAATACCAAATTCCTGTGTAAACTCTCGCACAAACAATTTATTAATAAATCTGTTAATATCCAGCTTGTTGCAATATCCAATGTTGCAAAACAAGAAACTTCCTGTTAATCACTTACAGTATTTTATAGAAGCTGTAAAAGATGTTCCCTTACCAGACTTTCTTTTGTTCTTTTTTAACATTAAAAAGACACAAAAAATTATGCATCCTTTTATGTTATAGAAAAACTGCAATCTGAAAGCTATCTGAAAATTTCCCTTTATGTGAAAATATAAAGGAACAGCTTAACTTCTGTCTGACACTGGAGACTCCTTCCAGAAATGCTTACTAAACATAGAGTATATAACATATTAGATTGAGTGCATTCATATAAACCTATGATCTGTCTAACAGCCGGGACTACTGTATGAATTGCTGTTATAGAAAATTAATCAACAACCGATCAGATTTGACAACTTGCTTTTTTGTGGTTTATCCCATGTCACTGTTTGACGCAGAATTATTGTGGATTACAGTGGCTATTCCATATACATGTGCCTCAGTGCAATATTATTCATCTGTACACACGTGAACACGTGTACTTTATAATCCACAGAACAAAAAGTCTGCCTCATCGACTGTGATGTGCAGAGCAGGGTGCTTTTTCATGTGCGAATTTGCATCAGGTAAATTGAACGCATCGCTCTTTTCAGTGTTGTAAACAGCCCCAGCACAGCATTGCCATTTGAATTTCTGAAGAGCCTGGCATGCTTGCTGAGCATCTCACTCTCTGTTATTTTCCCCACTCCTCTCTCATCTCTCCCTCCTCTCGCTGCTTTCACTTCCCCATGTTTTCACACTGTTGAACACGCCAAGTGCTAGCTGCTACATGTGGGCTTCAGCAGACAGCACGCCAAAGTATCAGTGCATCCACAGCTCCAGAAACCAACCAGAGTAAATCCATCTGAAATTTAAAAGACACCAAACCCTGCACAACAGCACGCGGATTAAGGTAAGGACTCCATATTCGTCACGTTGACTGGCTTGTGCAGAAGGGTGGCTGCTCTTCATTCTCTTTTTTTTTGTTTTGTTTTGTCTGCAAATGATTAAATAATAATCTGCTGTTATCTGCACTGATACCACATCATGTGTTCAGTAATTTTATAAATAAAATCTGCAATTCATTATATTTTCTTGAAATTCAAGTAATATTCAGAAATGCAATACAGTATATATAGTACATATGACCTTTTTAAGATGTTCTCTTATCTCTTTAAGATGATCCGGCATGAATTATTACTAATGTTGGTTGCATAATGTATCACCAATTAATATGTCTTGTTAATTGCAATCTTTATTTTTTTAAAGTTCTTTTTGGGTATTGAATATCAAATGCACATTTGCGTGACGAGCTCAAAGATTAGTGGGAATAGTAAATGTCAGTAAAAGGAAGTGGCAGAGATCAGGTTCGCCTTTGATGCACCCACTCATGCCACCCACAGCTTTTTTTAGCCTGGCAGGGGGGCACTTTTTATTTCCTAGTGTATACATGATAACTGCTCCACCCTTTAATAATGAGGAATGTTGTGCATGCAAACATGTTACACAATTGTTATTTTAAACGGGTTTTATTTTGAGATTTGATGTAATTTGATATGATTTACTTTGTTACTTGGTATGATTTACCATAGTTACTGTAGCTGATTCTGGATTTTAAACCTCGCAGGAGGTCGATGACTAGTTTTTGATATGTAGGGTCAGCAGAAATTGATTGAGGTTGATGATGCACACATACCTCAGATTTCTAACCAGATTTATAATTGGTGTAGAGACCAAAAAACAAAACACGATTGGTCTGTTGGCCCACTGTTTATATTTATAGTTCTTCAGAGTTTAAAATTGAACAGCAAATAAATAATTATATAAAATGGTCACAACGTTCTTGTCTACGTACATATTATCCAATTTTTCTAATGTCAATGCTGTGAATGATGTGATGCAATGAATATATTTGCACTCATTATTTTTACCCTGTAATCACATTGTACATTTATTGTTCCCCTATACAGCATGTAATGACATAAAATTAATTGTGTTGTTGTTTGTTTGTTTTTTTCTATTTCTTTTCCCATAAAGATTGAGTCTTCTGATTTATTAATTTTGTCTGATGGCTAGAACTGTTGGACTTTTGTCCTGCCACACATCTCTCCTCCTGATACATAATGCTGTCTTTCTAGAATTTCTTATCTCGATCTAATCAGTCTCTCTCTCAAAAAAAATATTATATCTGTGATTAGATACAAATAAAAGTAAGTCTGTACAGCAAATAATTCCTAATTTATTAAGAAACAAGTAAGGTGTGCTCTTTCATGGCATAGACACCATCTGCACATTGTTTTTATTTCAGTTAACACTTTTGACTTTTTTAAAAAATCTTTACTTCCCACTAAACGCCATTGCATTGCTCTATAATCATATATATCATGACTTCATAGCACCAGGCAGCTTTGTGGATCTTCGTTTATTCCTAACCGATCTACACTTTAACAGATGTGACAGTGAGAATAAAATTCCTATTACTGTTCTCTATCGGCTGCTACATGCACTTTCTATTTATTAATGCAGTTTATATTGTGACTGTTAGCTATTAGCATTCAGCTAGCTTATATTGTCAGCTTTATTATAATGCTAGCTGGTCTTTGAGAGATTATGAATAAATCTGTTGCTAGTTAGCCTTAACTAATGGGTCCCCCCCCCCATGTTCTTTGGTGAAAGGTAACTAATTTAGCAGCAGTAACTGAAATAAGTGTGTGATTTGAATAAGATATGTTTTTTTTTATTATTTATTTGTGAATGCACTGATGATTCTAAATTTGCTTTGATACTTTAAGCAAATGTAAAAGATTATATTTCTCTACTTTAACTTGAGTGAAGTATGTACTTCATCCTTTATCAGAGAATTTATCCAAATGATTACTTACACTTTAACTTGAGAACTTTGAAATTTTTATCATTGTTACCATCATTACCTTTGCTTGGCTCTAACACGAAAAGGCCTTGGAAATGATCTTTTCAATTTGAATCAAGTTGATAAAAAGGATTGGTTATGCTCTTTGGAACTTAGCAGGATGATTCTATGATTTGGTGCCATTTATCCCTTGTATCTCTTTAAAAAGAGTTAAATTTTGATTCACGTTAACCATTCGATAATGTGTTAACACATCTGAGAGAACAATTTCAAATGCTTGTATTTTGGGTGGAGGTTTTTTAAACATAGATTTAGCAAATACACAAAATGTAGGTAACTAGCATGCATGCTAAGGGCATGAGGACCTTAAAGACATTCTAATAATTTACTTGGAATCATTATTTTTATTAAGTTCTTAAGTTATTAAGAGAGAACTTCGTTTTCTTCTACCTATGATGAAGAATTTCAGATGATGCAGCTTCCTGTTGAATATTTGCCATCGAATGGATTTTTTTTTTTTTTTTTTTTACTTTAGGATAGTTTCTTCATTTCAGGGTTTTCTTTTTTCATGTGGAGAGAGCAGTATGTAGTTTTAACCACGATGGTGGGTGAATTGTGCCAAAACATATATTGATGATCCTAAAAACTTTTGGGAGAATGTTATGTGGACTGATAAGTTGAAAGTGGAACTGTTTGGAAGACAGCGGTCCTGTTACATCTGGCATAAATCAAACAATGAATTCCACAAAAAGAGCATCATACCTATGGTCAAGCATGGTGGTGTAATTGTGATGGTGTGTAGATGCTTTGCTGCTTCAGGGTCTGGGCAACTTGCAATAATTGAGGGAAACATGAATTCTGCTCTTTACCAGAAAATCCTAAATTAGAATATTCGGTCTTCAGTACATAAATTGAAACTCAGACACAACTGGATTATGCAGCAAGGCAATGATCTAAAGCATCGGAGTAAATCCACCAGAGTAAGTCCTGACTTAAACCAATTGAGATGCTGTGGCAGGACCTTACACAGGCATTTCATCCTCGAAAACCCACCAGTGTGGCAAAATAAAGCAGTTCTGCAGGGAAGACTGAGCCAAAATTCAACCACAGCAGTGTAAAAGGCTGATCTCCAGCATTTGGTTGCAGTTGTTGCTGCTATAGGTGGCACAACCAGATTTTAAGTTTATGGGGGAAATTAGTTTTTTACATGGGCGATAGTTGTTGGATCACCTTTTTGCTCCATTAAAAAAACTGCATTGTGTGTTAACTCAGCTTGCCTTTCTTTTATCTTAGATGTTGTTTCTAAAACAATTTATTTTGACATACACAAAACAGAAGAAATCAGGATCGAGGCAAATGCCTTTTTCACAGCAGTGGCCCAAGGCTCACTGATGCCTGTGGGGACCAAAGGCTAGCCCGTCTGATCTGATCCCACAAAAGAGCTACTGTAGCACCAATTGCTGAAAAATGTTAATGCTGGCTATGATAGAAAGGTGTCAGAACACAGAAAGTACTGCAGCTTGCTGTGTATATAACCGCAGACCGGTCAGAGTGTACATGCTGACTCCTGTCCACCTCCAAAAGTGCCTACAATAGGCAAGTGGCCATGGAGCAATTAAAGAAGGTGACATGGTAAATGTGCATCACTTACCTGAGCAAGAGATGGCACCAGGATGCACTATGGGGAAAAGGCAAGCTGGCGGAGGAAGTTTGATGCTCTGGGCAATGTTTTGCTGTAAAACCTTGAGTCTTTGCATTCATTTGTATGTTACTTTGAGACATACCACCTACCCAAACATTGTTGCAGACCAACTACACCCCTTCATAACAATGGTATTCCCTCATGACAGTGGCCTCTTTCAGCAACATAATGTACCCTGCTACACTGCAAAAATTGTTCAGGAATGGTTTAAGGAATATGACAAAGTATTCAAGGTGTTGACTTGGCCTCCAAATTCCCTAGATCCAAATTCCAGAGCTGATCCAGCATCTGTGCAATGTGTTAAACAAACAAGTCCTATCCATGGAGGCCCCATCTTGCAACTTATAGGACTTAAAAGATCTGCTGCTTATGTCTTGGTGTCAGATACCACAGCACACCTTCAGAGATCTTGTGCTGTCCATGCCTCGACGGGTCAGAGCTGTTTTGATGGGAGGGGGCCTACACAGTATTAGACAATATTATATGGGCCCCCCAAATGGAAGGCCCTTTTAAAGTGAGGGCTCTGATTCCCATAATGTTTATCCTGTATGAAATACCATCAACTGAAAGCTAATTATCTTTATTTCAATACAAATCCAATGTGTTGGAGTACATAGCCAAGAAAAAGGGAATTCCAGTCAAATTCTTTGCATGTATTCCAAGCGTTTAATACTGCATGCCTCTAGTAATTACCAAATACAAGCGCCTCATACAGAAGAGCATTTTCAAATAGCATGTGATTTTCATCAAGCTCAAAAACAAGCCCAATGATGTCACTGCAGCAAAGCATAGAACTCAGAGCATTGTGATTTCTAAATATAGCACAGCTGACCTTGGTTGTAACATTTCAATGAACGAAATATGATTTGATGTAGCAGTAGCTGTCATGGTGCATAGGAGGGCTTCATGAGGAAAGGGCAGTTCCAGAAATAGACAGAAGAAGCAGCATGTGAGGGCAGTGACCCAGTGGTGCACTAGTCCTGTCATGCCAGAGTGTGATACATGGTGTGAAGGCAGCCCTCGGCTCTGAAATCTGTGTCTGGATAATGGAAAAAGGTGATGTAAGAGAAGACCTGTTCCCAGTGGAGATGGTCTGTGTATATACATTTTTGGCAGGAACGTTACCTCAAAGGTGGCAATCAAACTGCTACACTAAAGACTGAGTGGACCAAACCCAGAACTTTTAGTTCAAACTGGACTGAGACTCAAATGGTCTTGGACTGGATTAAATTAACTCCACCTGACTGCTGTGTTCTCAACTAACTACATGAACCAACACAACAGGATTCAATTTCACTATATATATATATATATATATATATATATATATATATATATATATATATATATATATATATATATATATATATATATATATATAAGGATGTTGGGTATAAATGTGAATAAAAACAGAATGCAATCATTTGCAAATAGAACATAGAAAAAATAGCAAATGTTCAAACTGAGGAAAAGCGTTACTAATAAGAAACAGCTGGAGGAACATTTATTAGTTTAATTGGCAACAGGTCAATAACATTATTGAGTCTCTCAGAAGTAAAGATGGGATGGAAACTGGATGAAAGCATATGTGTGTATATTTCCTCAGTTTAAACATTTGATATGTTTTGTATGCTCTATAATGAATTTTTGAGGTGATTTTTGTGATTTATACATGCAGTTTTTAATGCTTTGTTTACCTTTTTCCATTGCTAATTTCTGAACAGTGAATTAAAAATTGACCAATAAATAAATGACATTTTCAGCCCTACACTCCTCTCAGTAAACCTTCTTTTGAGTCATCAAATTGTGTGCAGCATGAAATCCAACCAAACAGTAAATTAACCAAAACGATCATTTTCAATCTTATTTAAACGAATTTGTGTGATAATATTTGCACAGTTAAGTCTTAGGAACTTAATGTAATAGTGATGAGACATGTGTTATGCTTCATGCATTACTGTTGAGGGGAGATTTGCTGCATCGACCATTTAGTTTCACTGTAGTTCTTGAATATGTGTTAAGATGTACAACTGAATAAGTATCATGAAGTTAAAAGCTCATTATTCTTTTTACTTTTTTATTTAGGATTTCCACATCCAGCCATCCATCTATTTATCTATCTATCTATCTATCTATCTATCTATCTATCTATCTATCTATCGTGTCACTAAGACCATTTGGCTTGAGACCAGACCAATTCACACTTCCTGTGCACAGAGTCAGGATGAGGTCAGGCAGGAAATCTCAGTTGGATTAATACAACTGTGAATGGTTTTGTAATGGTACATGATGCTTCCTGCAGTCTATCCTTTCTGACACAATCACAGCCACATAAGTGAGAAATAGCATGGATGTGCTGGTAAAAATAAATAAATAAATAAATAAAAAGTGTATGCATGTTAGAACATTAAGCCACAACATGACTGAACATGCTTGAGCACTATAAGTGGAGGGATGGACTGATGGATGGATGGATGGATTTTTATTTAAGTTATTCACCTATTCATGACACTTTTTTGTCATTGTCATTGCACAGCATGTTTATAACACTCTTATTAAGCACTATGTGTATCTTCTACAACTTTCTAAAAGTGTCATGGATGTGCTTTAGTAAAAACACGCTCTATAAATAACTTGTAAGATTTTGCTTATAAAAAATATAGTAACACATTGTTTCAGTCAACTCGTAATTATAATTGATAGCTGTTGTTCTATCTGCCAAGTAAAGACAAAATTACATAGAATTTCCAATGTCATCTTGCATTTGGACATAAGCCTTTTATATATTACAGTTACACGGGTGTTACAGTTATAAGTATGGATGGCAGGCTTTGTTTTTGTTTTTGTTTTTTAGAAAGCTATCCAGAAAGGTTCAAAGGACATCTTCTTGAAACTAGAAGTGTACATCAGGACAGGAATCCCACAGACTATAAAAGACAAAAATGTGACATAAGAGGTTGGTTTTTGCATACATGTGGGTGCAAGTGAGCTGTCACATAAGAGGCTCAAATAAAGAGCACATTTAAGAAAGAAAACAAACATTCCAGTACGCATCTCTAGTTAAGACAAATTATGAACTTGAGTAATGAGGTGAGAAAAACTGTGGGAGGAGAATTTATGGACCGTGTTGACACTGCTGGCACATTTACAGTACCTCTGGGGTTTTGCCAGTGTTTTGGAGGGCATGGTGATGGGTGTGATGTTTAATTAAAAAAAAAAAAAAAACATCCAGTTTAGGAATCTGATAGATGTGCAATATGAGTAATGTAGAGTGGGGTCCAAAAGTTTGAGAGCACTAGTAAAAATGCTTCTGTTTGGCATTCTTTCAATTTTACATAAAGGTTTTCATTACAAATAATATTATCAGCAACAACTTGTGAAAAGTATCATCTCAGAAATATTTACATGAATTTCAGAATATTTTAGTATTCGTTATGTCCCCTTTTTGCTTGAACGACAGTGTGCACTTGAGCTGGCACAGACACCACAAGTTTGTGTAAAACCTGATGATCCATTTTAGATCAAATCCATCAGCATGTCGTCTGAGCATGCACTTCAATAGAAGGGATAAGACTCCTAATATGGACAATATCACAAATTGGCTTAAATTCAAATACTGACCTGGAAAAAAAAAAGGAATTGTGCAACATCTTGACTATTCAACATTCAAGATGATGCACATTTCCTTTTTTTATTATTGTTTTATTGTAAAATTCTAAAACGTGCTGTTTATTTCCAGATGGAAATAAAACATAATAAGATCTTCAATGTGCTTTCAGACCCTTGACCCCCAGGCACATACGTGATTGATAAATATGCATTATCTGAAAATGTACATATTCTAATATGTAAATTGTATATGCAATATGAGCATTTAACTGTATAGTTGCCTGCTAGAGCATGACACTCTGATGCATGATTAATTTCCAAAATCTTAACTAGGATTAATCGGTCGTCATCTGACTCTCTTGTTGTCCAGAGTAAATAAACTCTCAGCCTTGAGTTTCCCCTCAGCAAAGCAGGCAGCCTTGAATGCAAAAAATAGCCCGAGTGAAGGAAGGAGATCAGATGGCAAGGCATATTAACTGTAGGCAGTAGAAGCACAGCAGGAAGCAATCTCACAAGAAAAGCTGTCAAAGAGCCGTACAGCAGCAGGCCATTCACACCCAGCATTCACTGAAAAATGTGCTGTACTTCTGAGAGGATGAGTTAACTGTGAAGGATCCCTTCAATGAGTGTGCAATTCATGCATCAAGTATCCTTTGTCACCTTCTCTGGGCTATAAAAAAATCTAGCCCTGGACAAGTCTATCATTTAAATTTTTTTGTGTGTGTTTTTATTTCTGTGGACTCTATGGAGCTACCAGCTATTATAATTACAGGCTATTTTTAATTTACCTGCACACTGTGCTTTAGTGCCTGTCCTCGAGGATTTTTAGAGATAGAGATTTGAGATTAATATATAAAATAGATGGAGCTGCTGTCTGAACACACATAAAGAAAAGCATTGATGTAAAATGGAAATCTAGGACAGAGCCCACAGGCAATTTGCATGTTACAAAACCAAAGCTTTAGCGTTGCCATCCAGCTAATGCGCCAAACTGCAATGCACACATCAAAGAGAATTTTAGACTATTTAGTTGCTGGCAAGCAGGATTGCTCTGAAAATGAAGCAGAGGAAATCTTAAGAGGAATTACATTTTTCATGAGAATATTATAAGTATAAAACATTAAGCTTTTTTTAGAAGCCCTACCAGGACCTATTTTTGCCGTATAGTTGCTTAATTGTACATGCACTGGCTTCCTTCTGACTAGACTGATTTGTTTGAGGATTTTATAAATAGCCCAGCACGTGTCCTGAGTATAGGGGTAAGATGCCTCCGCCTAAAATATATAGCTCACAGAGAAAAAATAAGAAGGTATTACTTGAAAGCATTCAAGATTTCAAATAATAAAGAAAATTATTCTATCACTTCTTATAGCTGTGTGTAATTTTAGACTGCCATTCTACAAACTCATTTAAATTCAGTCTATATCATGGTTAATTAAAATATAATCGCAAGAATGTTACATATTATGTAACAAAACAAAAATATAAATAAGTATGAATTATATCTACCTTAAAAGTATATAGGTCCTGTTTGTTTGTGTGTGTGTGTGTGTGTGTGTGTGTGTGTGTGTGTGTGTGTGTGTGTGTGTGTGTGTGTGTGTGTGCATATTTTTACATATTGGTTAGGACCAAATATCTGGGTTTTGATCTCCAGGTGGTTCCTATGAGGGGAAAAATAATAATAAAACAGCCTAAAGCTTGCCTTTTTGGTTACTGAGATTAAGGTCACTGTTAGATTTAGGTGTAGCTTAGAATTAATGAGGTACATTAACAATTATGGCAATGGGAATTTGTTACAAAGATAGTACGACATTTCCTGTTTCCCTGGGGTATAAATTTGTGGTTGTATGAACTCAGTGCTGTGAAGAATTGTAACTAATGACCGCAAAGTAAATAATATGATTGAATGATATTGTCAGTAATGTATTACTTACTCTGTCCCTTCCCACAAGTGTACAAGTTAAAGGTCAGAGATGAGATCTTTTCATTTTCCCAATGATTTGATCCTCTGTGTCCTCTAGTGTGTTTCTCTCTTCTCCTATACCCTAACAATATTTCCTTTTTGTTTCAGACATACAACCATGAAAACGAGACTTGGTTGCCTATCCAACAAATCTGACTCATGCAGTGACGTTTCAGAATTTTTACCATCTGGACCAGAAAGATCCATACGATACCTGAAGTAAGTGATGTCTTTCTTTAAACAAATTAAAATCAAATAAAAAATAAATAACATTTGCATTTCCATGCATTGTACCATATGTAGAATTGTACTTAAACATTTCTCTAATGTTTTCAGGTTATCCACAGATGAGGTGGCCAAATGGACAGATTCGTTTGATATTCTTCTGTCAAACAAGTGTAAGTTGAGTGAAAAAAACTGTGGGAGAATTGTGAGGTGGAAGCACCAACCATCCATTTCAATGCATTTATTTATTTGTTCACGTCCATATTAGATCATGTTTAAAATTATAAACATATGTATTAACCATAGGGGGCATGGTGGCTAAGTGGTTAACACATTTCCCTCACACCTCAAGGGTTGGAAGTTCAAATCTCACCTCCACCCACCCTGTGTGCGCAGAGTGTGCATGTTCTCCCCATGCTTTGGAGGTTTCCTCTGGGTACTCCCGTTTCCTCTCCCAGTCCAAAGATATGAGTTGTAGGCTTACTGGTATTTCTCAATTGTCCATAGAGTGCAATTCTGTCTTGCAATGGGCAAGTCCCCTGGTATAGGCCCTAGGCAATATGGAAAATGGATGGATGTATTCACCATTACTCTGGCATTGCTTTCTATACATATACTATTTATTGTTTTTATCATATTAAATTATATACACTCAAAAAAATGAGAGATTTCCTTTGCATAGTCTGTCTGCATCAGTGCTGCCAGCATGTCTATGCTTTGTATGCTTTCTGCACACTGCAGACATCCACAAATAGCCTGTGGCAATGTAAGCAAGAAATCAAGATGACACCAAATGACAGCTTAGAGTCTCTCAAAAACTAAACCAAGCAATGACAGTACAATTGTAAAGCAGTCCATGTTAGAAGGTATGTAATAAGCAGAGTTACATCTTTATCGAAGTGACACGTGACCCTTGATTTTGGTGGGAGAGGACGACATTACTAACAGCATAGCTTCAAACCAAATTAAGTCACTTGACTTTTCATATACACTCTTAAAAACACTGGGTTAAAAACAACTCAAATTGAGTTATTACCCAACAGCTGGGTAAATATTGGACAGAACACATTTTGGGTTAAACTAACCTATCAAGTTGGGTTGTTAATTTTAACCCAGCAAATGGGTTGTTTTTCAACCCAAAGGATGGTTTAATTTTTATAAAAATGCTGGGTTAATTTTATTTCATGAAAGAGTTATTATTTTCAGTGTTATTTTTACCCATTGAAAATGTCAAATATACCACATCATAAACAAATATGTCAACATGGTATCACCTTTATTTATACACAAGAAGGTGTTCAGAAATCTATTGCTAGAGCCGCTAACGTGGTGTTTATATATAAACTTTGAAGCAAATGACTCAAATAAGTCATATTTTTTAAGATGAAAACATCAGATTTTGATTAAAGAAGAGGTTTAAAACATCCAAAAAACTGAGTAACCAACTTACAATCCAGTGGGACAAGTAAGGCAAAGAGAACGAAGATAGCGGTGCATTTAGTGTCATGTGAACTGGACTGTTATCGCACATTTTTGCTTTTTCTAGTGTACAGTGATGGTTTGATGGATAAATATATTGATACAAATCTTCACTCAATCTTGTGTTAAATTTTAAAACACCTGTGTGTCCAGTTAAGGACAACACATTTTGTGTTGCTTTTAACACAATCAGTGTGTTAGTACATGTAACACATGCTGTATGTTAAACATTTCCACACAAATATGGTTTAAAAATACACAAATAACACAGAGATGTGTTGTTTATACTTTAATCCCTAAAAATTATCCTAAAATGCATTTTGTTTGTATGCTAAAATTCTACTAAAATGCTCAGAAAATAAACAAACAATTGCATGAAATTCAGGTGACATTTATTAAAATAATTTAAACAATTGACAGACTGTTTAAGAATTGGAGATGCCGCATCTTCTTACACATCTCCCTGCCATCTGGGAAGACATGAGTCCCACTTCCTTCCATTTGAAAACCTGTACAAAAGCAAAAAGAGTGTTGGTTAGTTGTTAGCTATAAAATATGGACAAATCACTGAGAGAATGTGTTACAGAATCCCAAATGTAATTTTGGAAATGTTACCTCGACTCTCCTAATGAATAAAATGGTGCTGTAGCCTCACCAGGAAAATCTAGCTAACTTGCGAATATTTATTTTCCTGCATTTAGCGCCTCAATTTTTTGCACAGCATAATTAAGTCAGCCAACATTACAGAGGCAGTGGAAAGCATTACAACTTACTGTAACCCCATCCTTTCTTTTTGTCACATTAACCTTGTGAAGAACTTTTGTCCTCAAAATTATTGAACTAGCTAAGTTCCGTTAGCCACTGACTGTCTGCACCTGTTAACCAGCATTATCATTCACCAAATACATGAAGAAACATAGTTCTAACCCATCCTCCTAATGGTAATTACTGCAGCTTGCCTTTCCAAAACTCTTGCTAAATGTAAATAACATTAACCCACTCGCTGTATTACATCATGGTGAACAGTTGTAATGCTGTTATTGTTAACTTTCAAAAAGGGAATCAGAACATATAACATTACTGTGAGCTGTATGCTAAAGTAATGTTATCATCTTAGGGTTAGCATCACTCATTCCTCCTGGTGACAGCATCCAGCTAGCTAATCCTAACTCAGAGCCTCAGATAAGAAGCAGACCCAGAGATTTATAAAATAACCTCAGTCCATATTTCACAGTCAACATAAACACACAACACCAGTAGGGCAACACTGATGTGGCAGTACATGATATTCACTTTTGAAGCCACCACGAAAGGTAAAGTTAATTATCACTCGCGGAGTTACTGTTTCCCAATGAATACATCTTCGAGTGCATCCTGCCTAAATATCACAAACTCGGCCAGGCATGTTCATTTGGTTTCCCCACCTCAAAAACCGCTACCTCCAACTGAGGCGAATTCAAACAGTCCGTGCTGAGTTGATTTGACCCAAGGAACTAGGCTGAGGTGTCGGGGTGGGTGAGGGGTGCATTGATTCAACTGTCAGTGAAAATGATCCAGTCACTAATCCAACGGTTGTTACACAAAACTACCCAAAAAGAAAACAACCCAATTAAATGACCCAAAAGGCTTAACCCAATGTTTGGGTAGAAAAAATGACACAGCATTATTTAGTGTGTAAGCTACTATCTGTGATAGGCAGTTAAGAGTTGAAAGCATTTAATTATGAAGCATACAGGCTAGCAGGTCATTTTGAGCAGTCATAGCTGTACCTTTGTTTGATACAACAGGTGTGATACAACAGGTTTGATACAACAGGTGTGTTTCCTGTCACCAGCGAGGTGCAAACAGGGTTACAGCAAAATTTCCAGCCCCGTATACATCTCAAAAACCACACAAAAGAATCTGAAACTAGTAGGGAAACAGTTTTTTCTTTTGAAAAACTTTTTCTCTACCTTTGGTGGGAAACAGTGTCACCATGGTACACATGTATTTCTGATATATGTACATTATGCAGCCCATAATCCCCTTTTCCCTCGCCCAAATTTTGCAATAAATTTTACAATAGAAACTATTCTGTTCATCAAAGATAAACTGTCTGCACTTATGTGTGTGGTATTTTTTTTTTATTTCATATTGTTTGCTATAAAATAAGATCATGACAACCATGGAGTATTTTAATTTATTTGCAAGACCCATATCACCCTGCAGTTCTTGCCTGGTTCCCGACAGATACTAAGCAGGGTTGAGTCTGGCCAGTACCTGGATGGGAGAGCCATCCATCCATCCATCCATCCATCCATCCATCCATCTTCTACCGCTTACTCCTTTTCAGGGTCACGGGGAACCTGGAGCCTATCCCAGGGAGCATCAGGCACAAGGCGGGGTACACCCTGGACAGGGTGCCAATCCAGATGGATGGATGGGAGAGCTTCTGGGGAAAAACTAGTTTGCTGCTGGAAGTGGTCTTAGGGAGGCCAGCAGGGGACACTCACCCTGTGGTCTGTGTGGGCACTCACCCTGTGGTCTGTCCTAATGCCCCCGTATAGTGACGGGGACACTATACTGTAAAAACAGCACTGTCTTTTGGATAGGATGTTAAAATGAGGTCGTGACTCTCTTTGGTCATTAAAAATTCATTGCTGTCATTAGCCCTTATCTATCATGACCCCTAATAATCTCCATCGCTGAATTTGCTACATCACTCTCCTCTCTTCCAATAGCTGGTGTGTGGTGGGTATTCTGGTACATTCTGGTACATATTCTGCCGATGCATCATCCAGGTGGATGCTACTCACTGGTGGTGGTTGAGGAGATTTCCCTCCATTCAATGTACAGCGTTTTGAGTACCTGGAAAAGCACTATTTAAATCAAAGGAGTTATTATTATTATTAAACTGACATGAGCATAGGAAAGCGTATTTCCTGCCCCACTGGCCTCTATGTTGTAGTTCCTAATTTTGACCACTAGGTGCAATAATAAATGGGAACAGTAAGCACACTGCCACAAGATTGAGCAATTTAGAAAGGCGAGCAAATCAATGGAACTATGCCTTGTCAAGTAGCAACAATTGTGAATGACAGTTGTGAATAAAGACCTTATAAAAGATTAACCAGATTAAAATCTGGTTGTGCCACCTTAAGTAGCAATAACTGTAACCAAACACTTCTGATAACTAGAGAACAGTCTTTTACAGCACTGTGATGGAATTTTGGCCCACGCTTCTTTGCAGAACTGCTTTATTTCAGCCACACTGGAGCGGTTTTGAGCTTGAACTTCCTGCTTAAGGTCCTGCCACAGCATCTCAGGTGGGTTCAAGTCAGAACTTTGAGTAGGTCACTCCAAAACTTTAATTTGGCTTTTTTTTAGTCATTTAGAGGTGGTCTTACTCCTATGCTTTTGATCTTTGTCTTGTTGCATAATCCAATTGCACTTGAGTTTCAACTTACGGACTGAAGACCGGACATTCTCCTGTAGGATTTTCTGGTAGAGAGCAGGATTCATGTTTCCCTCAATTATTGCAAGTTGCCTAGGCCCTGAAGCAGCAAAGCATCCCCACACCATTACACTTCCACCACCATGCTTGAACGTAGGTATGATGTTCTTTTTGTGGAATTCAGTATTTGGTTTATGCCAGATGTGACAGGACCCCTGTCTTGCAAACAGTTCCACCTTCAACCCATCAATCTACAGAACATTCTCCCAGAAGATTTGATCATGTTTGATCGTGTATTTTAGCAAAATTCAGATGAGCCTTAATGTTCTTCTGGGTTAGCATTGGTCTTCACCTCACCACTCTTCCGTGGATACCATTTGTTCCCAGTGTACTTCTGGTAGTGGAGTCATGAACCGTGACATTTCTTGATGCAAGAGAGGCCTGTAGCTCCTTTGATGTTGTCCTTGGCGCTTTTGTGACTTCCTGGAGGAGTTGTTGCTGTGCTCTTGGAGGATTTTTAGAAGGTTGGCCACTTCTGGGAAGGTTCATTACTGTCCCGAGTTTTTCCATTGCCTTTGTAAACCTTCCCAGACTGATGTTTTTCAATCACCTTCATCCTCATCATTTCTGGAATTTCTTTAAACTTTGGCATAGTGTGTTACTAGGTAAGACCTTTTAAACAACTTCATGCTATTGAAAAGTTCTATTTAGCTGTTGATTTGATTGAACAGGGTTTAAAGTAATCAGGCCTGGTCACGTCTAGTCCAGTTGAACCCCATTATGAATGCAGTTTCATAGTGTCACAATTTGGAGAGAGATGCAAGTGCAGATAAGTTTAATAAATTCCAAAACAACATCACAAAAGACACAAAGACCTTGTGGCAAAACACTATGGCAAAGACTAAACATAAACCAAAGACATAAACACAGCAACAAAGACAAACGTAAGACACGGAGTGCAGTGCAAACTGTGGCTATATACACAAGTGCTCATTAACAAGAACGTGAGTCAGGTGCAGGTGGTCATGTGACTGATGTAGTGCAGCGCAGTGAAGTGCAGTGGCTGCTGGGAACTGTAGTTCAGAGTTCCTTCTCTGATACATGACTACGGGGGCAAATACATTTTCACTCAGGACCAGTTGGTATTGGATAACCTTTTTGATTCAATAAATAACTATCGTTTAAAAACTGTATTTTGTTGCCTAATCAAGTTGCCTTTGTTTTCTTATATTTTGTTTTAATTTCTGAAACAATTTAATATGAAATATACACAAAAACAGAAGAAATCTGGATTTATTACGTAGCAAATACTTTTTCACAGTCCTGTATACCAATTTATGTGTAGTCCAGATAGGTAATATATAAATATATAATGTATTTTTTTCTGTGGAGAAGCGGGTACGGAAGACATAGGTTTTGTGAGTTGCTATTTGTTGGACATGTAAAGATGTGCCAGTCATGGTGTCTCACTGGCTACAGAAAACAGAATTATTTGTTCCTTGTATAGCCAGGGGACACAGTGCTGTTGTCCTCACCTCTTGACTGTTCTTTTATTGAATTTCCTGAACAACACTATAATTGCATTTACCAGCAGGGCCATTTGTATACAGTTTAATTCTATCTGCACTAGCTGCTTCTCACGTTCAGAGGCCCAGAGCTTGAAATCTTGAATTGACAGAAGGCATGAAACCCATGACATATACAAGAATATGTATTTGTATTTATATTTACAGTATACTGTATATCGCATGAATCACATTAGAAAATGTTCAACTTTCCAACAATCAACACACATGTTCATTGACAATTAGCTTAAAGACAGAAAAATGTCTTTTCAAAAGTGTCAATTTGTGTGCAATATACTCAATTCAATTCAGTTTTATTTGTATGGTGCTTTTAACAATGACCATTATCCCAAAGCAGCTTTACAGAAACATATAAATTCAGGATATATATTTTGTATGAATTTATCCATAATGAACAAGCCAGAGGCAACAGTGGCAAGGAGAAACTCCCTGAGACAATATGAGGAAGAAACCTTGAGAGGAACGAGACTCAAAAGGGAGCACGTCCTCATCTGGGTAACAACAGACAAACAACATTATATATAACTAAATGCCTTTGATAAACATGCTAATACTACAGCAGAGCATAGCATTTGGCAGACACTCTTATCCAGAGCAACTTACAATTATCTCATTTTTATACGACTGGGCAGTTGAGGGTTAAGAGTCTTGCTCAAGGGCCTAACAGCAGCAGTTTGGTAGTGCTGTGATTTGAACTCACAACTTTCCAATCAGAAGTCCAACATTTTAACTGCTGAGGTACCACTTCCCTTTTTGTACCGCTTTACTACATGTTTCACTGATGGAGACTTGAATGCAAATCTGTTTGTGTCAGTTGTAGTCCTAAAGCTGTCATAGCATAACTGTTCATATGAATTGAGGTCCAAAGCCATCTTTGTAGTTTTTAAGTGGTACCATCCTCAGTAATCTCAATGGTCTTTAGGCTGCACCATGTGAGGCCATCCTCAGCAGCAGCATGTGACTTCCAATTGATGCGAACTCCAACCAGAAGTAGGGCATCAAGATGGATCAGGCAAATCTGGAGAGCAGAAGGGGTCAGGATCACTGCTATCTTAGAAGTATAATGTGTAGCTCTACATAAAGAGAGAGGGAGAGAGAGGAAAAGAGAGGGAGAAATAATTAGGTATGCTTATTGCCCTGTAATGGTTAAGGACAATGTACTTTGAATGAGCTCAAGCAGGGACTCCGGCAAGTCTAGCTATGACAGCATAACTAAAAGGGAGAGCATTAGTTCTGGAATAATGTGTTTAAAGAAACATGTAGGTAAGGGATCTAGTATACAAATTAATGATTTTGATGAAGAAATAAATTTAATTAGTTCAGTCTTTCTAAGAGGAGTAAAACATTCTAATTATTGATCTGATATTGCTGTATTATTATCTACAGGGCTAGTTATACGACTGCCTGGTTTTAAATTAATAGTCTGAATTTTTGTCTAATATTTTAAATTTTGCCAATGAAAAAAATCATGGAATCATCACTGATATAATGATTGTGTGCATGTTTCTGTGGTGGTCTTATTCCTAGTTAATTTTGCTACAGTATTGAATAAGAATCTACATTATTTTTATTATTTCAATTAGGGTGGAGAGAGACTGATCTTGCAGCACAGAGATTTTCTATAGTTCAGGAGGTTCTTCTTCCATGCTGTTTGAAATACCACTAATTTGGTTTGACACTATTTATGATCTAGTTGTCGACTGGTCTGTTATAAGGTGTGTGTGATTGTTATTCCAGCGGGCTAGCTTTTTCTCTCTAAATATTTTTCTTTTCAGTGGAGTTACCTTATCTAGTGTGCAGTGGAACGTTGACTCTAAGCATTCAGTCTCATGATCAAGTTCTTTGGGATCAGATGGTGATTAAATCATAGCGGATATCTCTGGGAGGTTACTGATAAAACTCTGTGCTGTAGCTGACGTGAATGTACATTTGATGTGGTAGCATGGCAAGGTGACTATATTATGATCAATATGCAATTTAAAAGAGATGAGATAATGATCTGAGATAGCTTCAGACTGCAGAAATGTGATTATATTTTCTATATTTAATCTGTCTATTAGTATAAGGTCAAGAGTTTGACTACCATTACGAGTGGTCCTATTACATTTTGATTTACCCCTATTGAATCTAGAATAGACAAATCCTCTCTTCTCAGAGGGTCTTCAGGGTTATCAAAATGAATATTAAAGCCACCAACAATTATTGCTTTGTCTAGAGAAACAACCAGGTTCAAGATAAAATCTGCAAATTCACCAAGGGATGGCCCTGGGTGTCTATAAATAATAATTAGCCGAAACGACTCAGTAGACTTATTTTTTGTGGCTACATATGTTACACTAGTATGACGAACTTCGAAGGAGTTGAGTTTATGAATAGGTTTTTGTGTGACGCCTAGATTATCATTATAAATAAATGTGACATCTCCTCTGCCAGTTACACGGGGTTGATGTATGAAATTGTATCCACAGCTAGCTTCATTCAATCTTAAGTACTCACTTGGCTCAATCCATATTTCTGTTAAACACATGAAATTAAACTCCTGATCAGTAATGGTTTCATTTACAATAAGTGCTTTAAATGTAAGAGATGTAATATTTACCAGTCCTAGCTTCATATCAAAGGTGCTGGTTGTGCATTCAGTATGATCTAATTTTATATTAATTAGGTTACTAAAACAAACTTTCTGTGTAGTGTTTCTACATTTTTGTTTAGCTAAGCCAACAGACAAAGTGCCGATACTGTGGAACCTTGTTGACGACTCAGTCCAGCAAGCATATGCTCGGTTTAGCCTGCTTGTCTGCTCCCTGGCCTTGGATCTGGATTGTCAACAATTGTTGAGATAATGTGCTATGCTGCAAGAAATGAGAGCCACGCGACATGGATACTGTCCCAGCCTAACAGAGAAGCCTTACCCTCAAAACTACTCCAATTATCTATAAAGCCTACATTGTTATCAGAGCACCACCTGGACATCCAGTAGTTCAGCGACCATAACCTGCTGTAAGCTACATCGCCAAGCCTTATTGCTATGGGGCCAGAGCATACTACTGCATCGGTCATCGCCTTCACTAATTTACACACCTCTACAATGTTACTCTTAGTACATGAATAGCTATCTTTGAAAACCTGTGTTTATCTAAGACCATAATATTATCTGCTGTGTCTGGCACCCTGGCTCCCAGTATAAACCTAACTAAAGCTGCAGGATCCCCTAACAGCCTAGTTAATTTCACGTGTAGCTAGAGTATCCTATAACCAAAGCTCTTTCAGGTTTCTTAGTGGGTGTTTCACTGAGAAGAGCAAACCTGTTGGACATGTGAAGCGAAGAGAAATGGTGCTCCTGTGGGCGAGCCATTGCGTTAGCTATGTTGCCGAGTCATCACCCGTTTGCCCCACTGTGAGGGCTCTAATGCTGGAGTTGGGGGATTGCTATCTCCGCCTAAGGCATCCAGACTTTCCCCTACAGAAACTACACTGCTCTCATTCTCACTAACCCTCACCAGCCTCTCAGGTTTCTCTGCTTGAAATTAATATGACAAAAAAAAAACACTCCAACTTTTCATGTTCACGGTCACAGAAAAAAAAAGTGTGAAAATTCTCTGTCCTGAACACTTTCCCTTGGTGGAAGACTGCTAGAAAGTTCTGACACTGGAGACTCCTTCCATAAATGTTACATAACTGCCTCCTTACTGAAAGCTTCAACATATTAATAAATATAGATTTTTCTTTCATGATGTTTTTATGGACATTATAGAGTGTTAGTATAATGTTAGTACAGCTTATACCTTTTTTTGGCCTTTATTGTATGATTCAGAGTTGTTGCTCAATTTACAACAGTAACATGTATTACTAGATTGTGTTAAATCTTTGTCTGATTTGTGACACTGTTAGATAAGTGTTTGTCAGGTACATTCTGGGCCAAAAAAAAAAATCTATATTTGATGATTGTTGGTGTACCACTCCCCTGGATAATAAGAATTAATCAACATACCACATGCTGAGATACTGCCACTAAATAAACAACCTCCCAAGTATGGAAGCATGGAACGGAAATAACAAAACGCCAGGAATTCAAGTTGCACAACATGACCTCCTGAAATGTCACAGAGATAAATGAGAACAACAACAACAACTGTGCCCTGTGAGCATTTCTTAACTTGCAGGTCTGAAGGCAACATAATAGGAGGGCATTCAAAATAAAATGCCTTATGAAGTTTTTCATGATCTTATGAACATGAACAATTTTGAGAAAAACTTGTTGTACAAATCTTTACTAGAAGATTTGCTGAACCATGTACCATAAGAATAAATCATGTCAGATAACATTTTACATACAAGCAGTGCTGATTAGGCTAGATATAAGAGTTTCAGGACAGTAATGTTTTTATTAACATATATTATAAATAGTTATTTAACCTTATGTTACGAGGTCATATTCTCATGCTTTATGAATTGTTATGTGTATAGCAATAATTATAAATGACACATTATAACAATACCCTGTCCAGGGTGTACCCCGCCCTGTGCCCGATGTTCCCTGGGATAGGCTCCAGGTTCCCCCGTGACCCTGAAGACGGAGTAAGCGGTAGAAGATGGATGGATGGATGGATTGATGGACATTATAACAATATTTATAATGTATTACAAATACATTATCTGTACCTACATATAAGAGTTGTTACCTATATATAGTAATGTATATGTAACATATCCATATTTGGTCTAATCACACTTCCTTTGATTACATGTGTTAATGTATATATCAACTAAGTGGAGGACCAGAAGGGTGGTTTCCTTCTGGTTATAGTAAAGGGTTTCCATGTGCTCATATACTACTGATGTATCAGGGTCTTTACCTCATGAATGTGACCTCAATTGAATAGCTTTTAAAAGGCCCAGACTATGCAAAACTCATTCTTTGGCCATGTCATCAACCAAAGGTATTCAGGTGGCCTATGGTCCTCCACCTCCAGGCATAGAACCAAGGTTTATTTAAGCAACATACTGTATTATTTCCTTATGTTCAGGACTGTAATTTTCTAGACTCTCTATCACTAAAGTATACTGCTCTCTATTGATGATAATCACTCAATGTATTAATCTTGTGTTCTACTGAGGATAAGAATCAGTCAATCTATTAATCCCGTACTCTACTGAGAATAAGAATCAGTTCATTTTTTAATACTGTACTCTACTGAGTATGAGTATCACTCAAGCTATTAGTCCTGTATTCAACTGAGGATGAGAATCACTCAGTGTATTAATATGGTACTCAGCTGAAGATGAGAACTTACTCAGGGTTAGATACTGTTCCTGATTCAAATCGATCAATCTAATCCATCAAATAACATGTTGGGTGTGATGATGCAACATTTAGATATACATTTGTAGAATGTGATGAAGGTGGATGTTGAACTGCATCTCGAGTCTTCCACCAATGTCCACCAGTGGCATTCTTATAAGTGTCACCCAGGAGGTGATCATTCTGTATGTTGAATAGTATGTAATGGAAGAAGGCATCTCCTGACTGTGTTATATCTGCACAATCACTTCCTTTACTCAGTGGGCTAACTTGTCTGTAGACACCAAACTTTTTTATGGCCCTCCCCAAAACACACAAACATCTGGTTGGTGGCTCACCAGTTTGATGGTTACTTCCAAACAGTTTGTAAGAACCATCATTGGACGCAGGTCTAGTCTAGGTACAGACTCTCAGTCTCATAAAGATTGACAGGTTTAAAATGCTGCATTTCCAATACATTTCGCAGTAATGCTAGGTTCAGCCACAGTGCAACATGTTTTGAATTTTGGTCAGTGATTCACACTGACTCACTAGTGATGTATGTAGAGATTTGCCACATGCAACATTTTTATTAAACTGTATTAAATGATGGTACCTAAGGCTTTTACTGTACTTTATATCGTATAGGGCCACAGACAAAAAAGATTGTTATTAAAGCAGGAGTAATCAGACAAACATAGTGTTTTTATGTACTTCTTAGATTAACTTATTTACTCCATATATTGAATCATAGACCAATAATTTGCACCATGACAGTGATTAGGATAAAGGGTTTATCGATGAGTGAATGAATAGAGAACCAAATTGCCATTTAGAGTTAATGCAAACATTATTTGAATTAAATGTCTGCTTTATTAAGGTGACATAGTATACACTGTATATATATAATATCTACATATGTACATAGATAGAGCTGAAGGTGTCTATGGGGTCTATCTTCTGCTTTATTGTATGGTAAAAAGAGACATATTTTCTTAATGAATTCTGTGTTTGTTTCATAGATGGATTGGTGGCCTTCAGAGCATTCCTTAAAACAGAGTTCAGTGATGAGAACATCGAGTTCTGGTTAGCTTGTGAAGACTACAAAAAGATCAAATCACCTGCAAAGCTGGTGTCAAAAGCCAACAAGATCTACAAGGAATATATTGATGTTCAAGCACCAAGAGAAGTAAGTCGGGATATAGTTAACAAGAATAACCTTAACAACATCTCACATCACTCTTTAATGAGAAGACATGTTTACATTAAGCCTTCTTTGCTCATATTTACCAAGGGTGCCAATATTAGTGGAGGGCACTGTACATTCTACAAGTCTATGGAACTGTACTGGAGAGATTAACACTGTTCTTCCAAAAGATATTCTGCTGAATGGAATTTTTATACACAAATGAATAAAGCCATTGTGTCTCTTTATCTTCTTTACAGGTTAACATAGACTTCAGGACCAGGGAAGAGACCAGACAGAAACTTCTGGAACCAACATCCTCCAGTCTCAATGAGATCCAAACCAAGGTCTACAGCCTCATGGAGAAAGACTCCTATCCTAGGTTTCTTCAATCAAAAATGTATCAACAGATTGTGAACAGGACACAGATGCACTGTCAGAGGAAGTCTGTTTAAAGAGGAATCTCTATGTTGTTTTGCTTGTGTAGTTAAAACCTATAGAGATGTTAGAGCAGACCTTTACTGTTATACATATTGAGTTTGACTGAATATGCATTGTAGAACTGTGAAGCTTGTTTGCACTTGTATAGAGTATATAACATGTTACTGTGCTCCTATTTGAAGTGACCTCCTTCCCAATACTAACACAGATGAATTTATGTTTGTAAAAGCATGTGGATAAAAATTGATCACAGCTTCATTTTGGGTGTAACAATTTGAAATCAATTTACAGGTTTGTGGTTTGCTAGTTATTTACATTTATTTATTTCTTTGAGTTTATAATTAAAAAATAGTAGTGAGTTGATCAGATGTCTTACAAAAACACAAATAGAACAAAAAAAAAAAAAGAATAACAGCCCAACACATTCAAGAACAATTATTCAAGAATCAGAACATTCATCGATTAATATTCTTCCATAGTTTTGTCATGAGGTTTGACTCATTACCGAGCCTCTGATTGGTGAAAAATACAAAATGTTTCCACAGTCATTGTGATAGTTTATCTGATGAATGACATGTTACTTGTTGAAACTGTAGAATATTAAGCTTCCCAGACAGTTAAAACATTGTCCTCATTTCTGCAATCATGAAAAAATAACATGACCAGAATAAAGAGAGAATGAACTTCAGTACTCTCATAAAATCAGTTATGTATGTCACATACTAATGTGTCATTTTCACCCATGAAAAGCACTGTCTAAATATGGAACAAACAAATCGGGTTTCCTTTCAGCAGATGGCACTGAATGTAGGTCAGTTAACTGTAAACAGTTGACAGTTTTCGTACTCTCAGAACAGTTCAGACCAAATTTCTTTTTTTATTATGAAGAAAGTGTTCAAGAATATATATATATATATATATATATATATATATATATATATATATATATATATATATGAAGAGTGAAAATCAAATAATCAGAATTACTGAAGCCCAGGTGAAAGAAAGAAAATTGCATCTGAGCCCTAAGCCTTATCTTAGTCTAGACGGTTGCTACAGGATTTTAGGCTGATTATATTCTCAAATGGACTTTCCATCAACTGTTAAAAATCAGATTGCCTTCCATAAGTATTCACCCCCTTGAATTTGTTCACATTTTGTAAACCTGGAACTAAAATGAACTTCAGTGGAATTATGTGATGGAGCTACGCAAAAAAAGCCAATAATACTGGAGTAGAGAGAAGAAAATATATACATTTATATAAATATTTTTAAACAATGTGAAAGTTATGATTGCATCTCTTGTGGCTGTGAAACCCATGAAATTAGTTCTGGAACAACCTGCGACATTACAAGTCAAAAAATGAGTTGAATGGAATTGACCTGGCTGCAGTTAAAGTTATAGAACATCAAACAGTTGTTATATAAAATAAAATAGCAAACATCAACGTGAAGACTAAAGAGTTATTAAAACAAGTCCAGGACAATGTTCTAGAAAATATCAATTATGGTTTGTTTATAAAAATAAATAAATAAAAATAAATGAATAAATAAATAAATAAAAACATTTATACATTCTGTGAGGTGCTATTAAATTCATTATTTAAAATGGGGGGGGGAATACATGGCACAAACACAACTTTGCCTAGAGAGGCCTGTCCACCAAAATTCAGTGACTGGGTAAAGAGAACAGTAGTCAGAGAAACAAGCAAGAGGTGAAGGGTAATGCTTAAGGAGACTGGGAGATTGACAGCTCAGATGGGAGAACCTGTTCACAGAACAACCATAGCCCAGACCCCTACAAACCTGGGCTTTATGGAAGAATGGTCAGAGGAAAGCCATTACTTTAAAAAAAAAACAAAAAAAAACCATATGATATTCCAATTGGAGTTTACAAAAAGGCAACATGTATGGAGCCAAATTCAGGGCAATCCTCGAAGAAAACCTGCTCCAGTATGCAAGAGACAGGACAAAGGCCCTAAGCATACTGCTAAAGTTCTACTGGAGTGGTTAAAAACCAAGAACCTAAATGTTTATATATAATGGACCAGTCAAAGCCCAAACATCAATCCTAGTGAGAAACAGTCTCCATCTGATCACAGAGAGCTTGAGCAATTTTGCTTAGAAAAATGGGCAACAATGTCATTCTCCAAATGTGAAAAGCTGATATAAAGTTACACGAAAAGCCTTGCATCTGTATTTGCAGCCAGAGGTGTTTTAACCAAGTATTTAACCAGGGAGTGAATATTTATGTAATTAATAAATGTCTGTTTCTGTGACAGACAATAGTAAAAATCTACTTCAAATTCCAAGTCAAAGTGTGGAGTAGTTCAAGTGGTACATTGTATATTGTAAGTAAGTTGTTGTGTAAGTTTTGTAGTGTGCAATAGTTAGTAATGTACTTAGGTGATACTCAGGTAATACCCCATGACATAGAGAAGGAGAAAATGGATGGCAAACTTGTGAAATCATGATGCTTTTCCTAACAACATTATATCTCTTATTTCTTATCTGTACATAAATACATGTCCAGTAAGATGTAGTGTTCAGCTCCACCTTTGTTGGGTCTACATGAAAAAGGAATTGCGTTGATTCCCTCGTCATTACAAAATTCACTATGTATGATGCAGGATTTGTCACTGGATAGTTACATTTTTAGCTACCTACATTGATAGGAAATGCTT
The DNA here is from genome assembly GCF_001660625.3 of Ictalurus punctatus. Taxonomy (NCBI): domain Eukaryota; kingdom Metazoa; phylum Chordata; class Actinopteri; order Siluriformes; family Ictaluridae; genus Ictalurus; species Ictalurus punctatus. Next base: position 21,922,931 of record NC_030426.2, on the reverse strand, counting down.
TTTCAAAGTGATTCCCCATTTTAGACATCATTGTTTCTTACCATGTATTGCTGCTTTCACAGCCACAGCTCTATTTTAAAAACTTTAGTTCATAAAATAATCTGTATGGCATTAAAGGATTAAAAAACATAAAGCTTACCCAGAATAGACTGGTCACAAAGGTTAAACAGACCATCACGTCATTGCTGAATTTCCCACAAAATGGACGACAAGAACTACATCACCCATCAGCCCTATTTTCTGTTTCATTAGTGTCACTGTTTCAATTTTGGTTTCTTTGCATTTAGTGTCAGGCATTTGTCATGTGTTGCTGCAACTCAGCTCGGATGTGCTTCTGTATATTCTACCACACTGTTCTTGCTCTCATGCTTGTTTTTTTGTTTGTGAATGATCCTTGTTTCCATATGGCTGGTTTTGTTTGTGCTTTTCATTAATAAACTTGCATCTCCCTCCGAATCCCTGACAAGAACTAGTAAGAAGCCTAGAAAAAATACAGTAAGCCTATGGTACTGTTGCTTCACAGGACTAAGCTCCCTGTTCAATCTTGAGCTCGTTATTTTATTTGTGGACTTTCAAAAGTACTCCCCTTGCCCATGTGAGTTTCCTTCAGGGTCACCAGTTTCTTTCCAAGTAAAAAAAACAACAACAACATCAAAAAAAAAAAAAAAAAAAAAACAGGTGGCTTAACTACACTAAATTCTCCTTAAGTAAGAATGGGTGTATGAATGGGTGTGTGAATGGTGCCATGCAGTAGACTGGCATCCTATCCAGGGTGTATTCCTTTACTGTAAAGCCTCTACTGTAGTATTTGCACTTGTACCTAGGAAAGGATAGGCTCCTGATTCTGTCAGTCAACACCAGACTACTCACAACCAAAGTATCTAGCTAGTAAATTATCAATAGGCTAGTTAACATTACCTCATTTGTCACAGAGGATAACTATCAAAATGTTGAACACCTATAGGCAATGTCTGACATTAAATATTGCATAAATAATCTCTAAACTAGTCTGACCTTCTCTTTGTCATGTACAGGCGGATTGGTATAAGATCCTATAAATAACCAACTAAACAGAGTTCAAATCTTGTTGCAAATCGATCATTTCATGTACAGGTCGGAAAGCTAAAAAAACATAATATGTTAAAGTCAAGCATTATTCTGGGCCCTGAGACATGCACAAACAAGAACAATGCTATAAAAGGAAAATAGATTGACAAAATTGGCTACACCTCATCTGGCTGGATCAGCTTTTCATCGTAGTAATAAGCGGTAACCGATTAGCTGTTGGATATTTCAGATTTAATAGATCACTCAGAAGATTGGAAATGCTTGCCAAATTTATTTCAGAAAGAGGAATAAAAAGAAAATCATAAAAACAGACCTTGACAGTGTTTTTTTATGATTATGTCTGGAATAAAGGTCACCAGTAAGGACTATAAAGTCAATATGATGTCTGTAAGATCTACAGACTGACAGTATTGGTTAAAAATATGTTTGGCAAGAAATAGCTCAGTTGAATTCCATTAAATTTTATTTGTGTAGTAATTTTAATAATAGACATTGTAACAAAGCAGATATACAGCAATCTGGATGTAGATTCATACTTATACTTCTAATGAGCAAGCCGATGGTGACAGTGGTAAGGATAAACTCCCTGAGGCAACATGAGGAAGAAACCTTGAGAGGAACTCGACTCAAAAGGGAATCCATCCTCTTCTGGGTGACACTTGAAAGCTAAGTATCTATAGGGTATCCTCATGGGACCATCAACACAGTCAATAGTGAGTCACAAGTGCAGAAACTCCAAGCAGAAGAGGTATCAGGATGAATCAGGCAAGTCTGAGCCACAGCTGTAGAAGTGTGTCAGCATCAGGCACCAAAAGTAGACTGTACTTCCCAAAAACTGTTTTTACCCAAGTCTCACTCTTGCTTCCATAGATAATCTAAACTGGACTGAAAATTTGTGCTTAATAACAACTACAATCATAATGGCTGTCATCCCAGGACTCTTCCTCCTCAAACTGCTTCCACTTTATCACATATAAAGCCATAAAAAGTTTCTTCTATAGTGTCACTCAAAAGCAGGAGTTCCTAAACTAGGAGTTGTTGAATTTTTGTTTCATTTATTTAAAAATTATATTACAAATACTGATTTAGCTACAAAAACAGCACGGTGGCTTAGTGGTTAGCATGATTGCCTTGCACCTCCAGGGCAGCGTGTTTGATTCCCGCCTATGCACTTTGTGCATGGAGCTTGCCAGTTCTCCCCATACTTTGGGGGCTTCCTCTGAGTACTCCGGTGTCCTCCCCCAGTCCAAAGAAATTTATTGTAGGCTGAGTGTCATGTCTAAATTGTCCATAGTGTGTGTGTGCAATTGTGCCCTGTCATGGGTTGGTACTCCATCCAAGGTGTCCCCTGCCTTGTGCCCTGAGATTTTGGCTGCTACTCTTGAGAGTTATTGAGAGTTCTCTAAAACAAACCACATTTAAATGAAGAGTGTATGTGCTATTTTAATTTATTTTGCTATTCAGGCATGCTGCGAAAAAAAATGGGCTGTCCACTGACCCTACGTTTGATCCACAACAACATTACTTAGTATAACAACATACAATAAATCAAGAAAGCTAAAACGAAAACAGGCTGAAACATTTATTGAACATTGATTTATAAGTCTGACGTTAAATAACGAGGAAAAAACCAACATGACTCATGCGTGGTTGAGTTTTGGTTCCAGGACACCTATTCAGAATTTACTCATACTAAATATCATTTCAATGCTCTTAGAATTGTTTATTTTTTAATCTTCTAAATATGTATGAAGAAATTATTTATAATCACACTATTCAATGTCACTCAAAAGAGAATGGGTTCCATTTTGAGTCCAGTTCCTCTCAAGGTTTCTTCCTCATATTGTCTTTTTTTTTTTTGTGAGTGTCACAGGAACTTCTGATTTGCTTATTAGGATCTAAATCTACATCCAGATTTCAGTAAAGCTGCTGTGTGAAAATGTATATTGTTAAAAGTGCTTTCAAATAAAATTTAACTGAACCGAAGCATCTTTTGAGCAAGCATGGTAACACAAAATTCCTTGGTTGGATATTTATCCTTTATTTATATTTTCCTTTTAACTCACTTGACTACTTCTAGTAAAACACATTTATCCAGCCATTCCATTCTTTTATTGATATGGCATGCCATCTTAAAAATGGATGGGATTTTGACTCAACAATCAGTAGACAAAGGGACGGCTATGGCTCAGGTGGTAGAGCGGGTTGTCCACTAATCGTAGGGTTGGTGGTTTGATTCCTGACCCACATGACTCCACATACCGCAGTGTCCTTGGGCAAGACACTGAACCCCAAGTTGCGCCCGATGGCAAGCTAGCACCTTGCATGGCAGCTCTGCTACCATTGGTGTGTGAATGGGTGAATGAGACAGAGTGTAAAGCACTTTGGATAAAAGTGCTATGTAACTGAAGACCGTTTATCATTAAATACAGATGGCAAAATATAAGTCAGAATAGCATAGGTGTTTTTCTTTGATTTAGCATTAACCCTCTTCTCAGACATAGGTGTAACCTGTTTGCATAGCATTAACCTTTTTTTCTAATAATGCTTTCCTTCATTTTAAATTGTTGAGTTAGTACATTTCCGTACATTATCCCAATGCCCAGCTCACACATTTCATGAACGGTGTTATTTACCACTTATCACAGATGAGTGTGCAGTTCACAGCTCTGTCTCTGGGAAGATCCCTCGCTTGGTTGCTAAGCTGGACTAGTGATATTGAGACATTAAGTGCTTTCGGTGCAGCTGGGAAGTGAACTGTTCGAATTGCTTAATAGCAATTTTTCCAAAATTCCCCACAGGCCACGAGGTCCATCTCTGATGACGAGCAAAATGCTAAAATGAGGTCAATAGGTATGACATTTGTGTAAGTTAGCCTCATTTATCAAACTCACTAGCAGTAAATCATTCGTAGGAGTATTTATATATTAAATGTGGTATTCATGACAATCCAGTTAGCTCCTGAGATGTGTAAATTTACCTTCATGAGAACCTTGATTGATAGGTTTCAAATTGGTCAAACTGACCTGAGTTACTGCCATTTTATTTATGGATTACACTAAGTTTAAATTGCTTATTTATTTCAGTTTCATGCAAAAATTGTGCAATGCTGTGAAACGCCATCTTTTCAGATTAATAACCTGAAAGAAAACAGCGCCATATATAAAAAAATATATATATAAAAAAAAAAATAAAAAAAAAAGAATATCCCATTCAGTTAGGATTAAAGAAATGGCACCCTATGAAAATAGGAAGAGTGTATTTGGTAGCTGATGCACTGCAGTGGCTGAGCTGCATTAGTGGACGATTTAGAGCATACTGTTAAATCTTCCATTTAAATCTTAGGCTAGGTTTTCTTTTGTTACTCCAGTAAATGTAAAACAGCTGTACCATGAATGCACTTGATATTTTATGGGTGATTTATCATCGTGTGCACGTGAGTACAAAGAACATTTCCATTACCACAACTTGTGTAAATCTGGCAGGAATTTTTAGTTCAATTTGGTCTTCAAAAGCATTTACACACAAATGTACTGAAAGATTGATACATGTGGGTCATTAAATGGCCTTCTGGTAAACATGTTGCTCATTAAACCAATACTGAATCCAAAAAAAATTTCATTTTCAAGATAAATCCATGGCAATTAATCTCATACTGTAATAATACATACATTAATAAAGTACAAGAAACAATGCTAATATTTAAATCATTTAAGCAGAAAACATATTAAATTGACATCCTGTAAATGAAGTGTTTGCTCCTGGGGTAGCCCCAAACCAACACTCCCCAAACAACTGTGCTGGGAATCAGTAACGCCTTTAACAGCTGATTCCCGGATGTGTTCTTGCTCACCCGCTTTCTCTGCTAATTCACACCATTTAACAGGCATTAGAGCAGACAGTGACCTTGAGATGGGGCTTAGCACTCAGCTGTTTTTTTTCCACATTGCTAGGAAACAAGAGACATGGCAGAAAAATAAGCTGACAATTATGTTGTGCCCATTTCTGCATATTTGAATTTACACACCAAGTTAAACAAGCTCTAAAGTTGAAATCATGTAAAACAGATTATATTATTATTATAATATAATGTGTGTTCTGTCATGTATAGAGATTTTAGATTAGGGATTTATGAGTGTATCATTAATATAGTGTACACAATCATAAAAGCTTTCATAAAAGTGTTTCCCAGTTCTTGAATCAAAATATTCTTGGGGGAAACGGGTCTGAACCTCACCTACGCCTAAAATGCTGTGAATTTAATGTACAGTGAACCAAGCACTGTGACACACTATTAGAAACAATGGTGTCATAGAGGGTTTTTAGAGGAAACCTTTTTTTGTTTTGTTTTGTTTTTTTTTGTTTTGTTTTTTTGCTCTGTAAAGAATGCTTTTCAATTCTCTAAAGAAGCTTTCGATAATAACAACTGATTTATTTTTCACGTGATTAATTTATTTATTTAGTTTACGTAATAATATACTGCAATAAGAACAGTAAAATTTATGGTGTTTATAATTCTCTGTGGCGCCAACAAATATCTAGCACTCAAAAGCTCTTCAGGATGTAATATACAAATCCACCACTGATCCACGAGACATCCAAATCCAGTTCACTTATCACTAATCTTTGCAAGGTGTTGCCGTTTTCCCATGTCAATTCCAGAGAGTTGGGTTTGTGCTTTCTATTCCTGGATAGACTTTTGCTTCTCTACTTTCTTTGTGATTTTTATTTATTTATTTTGCGATGCACAGAGTCATTCCATGAACAAATAAGAAATGATTCACCCAAAATATCCACATTTATATAACTCACGTCAGTAAATTAATAAGATGTGTGACAGAAGTCCAAAAGGAAAATGTACTCAATGCAATGCAGTGAGAAAGAGCTTTTTGTGTGTTTGTGTTGTATAAGCTCAAGAGAGCCATGAAAAATGCTCAGTTGTATAAAGTTTATCTAAAATCAGAATGTGCTGCAGGCATAAATCTCACAAGATCAGGAAATGGCAAGCCGACTATGCAGTCCCTAGAAGACACAGTGTTCTGTTTCAAAACCATTCTTCTTAGCAGGTCATATTCAGAGTTGAGTTATGCATGCTTAATGAGGAGATAGTACTGGCATCTGTATTCACATCTCAGACTTACAGTACATGGTACTTGGACAGTTGCACAGGAGTTGCAATCACAATCACAACTCTAGTGTAGCATTGGCTGTATAATTAGTGACAATGTCCTGTTGGAAGGTGAACCTTTTATCTTAAATTTCTGAGAGATTCTTCTAGGATTGCACAGTATTTAGCTTCATCCATCTTGCCCTTAAATCTTATGAGTTTCGTAGTCCCTGCTGATGACATTGATCCCTACAACATGATACTACCACCACCATGCTTCTGCCAAATGTTGCACGTTATGCCAGGAAAAGCTCAATTTGGTGTCCTCAGTCCATAGAACCTTTACTAATATGTTTGCTGAGTCTCCAAATGGAATTTCATATATCTTTTTCTTGCCATTAAGCCCAGCATCCAGGTTGTCTGGTAAGCAGCTTCTCCCATCTGAGCTGCAGAGTTACCCTTCAGAGGTACTCTTGTCCTCCTGCTTCTCTGCTTAATTCCCCCATATCCGGTCAGTGACTTTTGGTGAACAGCCTTTACTAGCTACAGTCCAAGTTGTGCCATAGGCTTTCAATTTGTTAAGAATGGATTTAATGGTGCTTTGTGGAATATTTTCATTCTAAAGGGGTGAAAGGGGTGGCTGTGGCTCAGTTGGTAGAGTGGGTTATCCACTAATCGTAGGGTTGGCGGTTTGATTCCTGGCCCACATGACTCCACATACAGAAGTGTCCTTGGGCAAGACACTGAACCCCAAGTTGCTCCTGATGGCAAGTTAGCGCCTTGCATGGCAGCTCTGCTACAATTGGTGTGTATGGGTGAATGAGACACAGTGTAAAGCACTTTGGATGAAAGTGCTATATAAGTGCGCCATTTAACCAAACCCTGATTATCCCTTTTCCACAATTTGTTTCAATGGCTCCTTGGTCTTCAAGATGCTATTTGTTTAGCTAAGTTTGCTAACAAACTCTGGGGCCTTTCATAGATAGGTGTATTTATGCAGAGGTCAGTTGGCACCTTAATTCAGCAACAGGGGTGGTACACATGCAGCCATACCCATTATATTTTTATTTGTAAATAAACTATAAAACCTAATTGATTTGAATTGAATTATGGCCTGCAGTATATCACCCACCAGGCCTACAAAACTGATGATACTATAGAGTTATCTGTGACTGTGGTTATTCAAATATATCTAAAACCTCCAGATAGAAGTGGGTGGCGGGGAACATATATAAGGACACGCAAGATTTATCCTCACATGGTCTGAATAATCTCTTTCCTTCAATACTGCAACTCACAAAGCCGCCATCTTCATTTCCAGTACTTGAAGAGAAACTGTAGGTGGTCCACTCCAATCTTGTTTTGAGGATATAAGCAGAAAAAAACCTCCTGTCGTCTTTCCTTAACATGACTTCAGTATGTTAGGGTGATTGTCCTGTTCTAGGGCGTCCATCCATCGAGCCTTTGAAAGAGGAAACAACAGGGTTATTGTCCCACTCCACAGTCCCTCTCGCCATGTTAAAGAGTTAGACAGAGGGGTGACGATGACACACACCGCATTGCAAGGCCAACATCTGCAGAAGTGCCCCTTCCTTATAAAACCATTTATCCCTCCATAACCCTGTTTGATGCACCTTAAAGTGTGTTTAAAGGCAATAGGCCTTTCATGTCCAGTGACGTCACAGGATGTAGGTGGGATTTCCAAGGCTCTTTTTATTGTGACACATTAAAGTTAATCAAATGTTCCATACTGTGAGTACAAAATGATTGATCGGATCCCCTATTCCTTTCTGTGCTGGGAAATAGGAACTGAGTTTCAGAGTTCATGTGATAATTTATATATTTTATAGCTATACTCAGAATTGTCTTCATTTTATATTTATGTAATATTTGTGCTTCTATTATGAAAAATGTTTACCAATTTGAACAAGCAAGGGCAATGTTCTTCTATGTTGTTTGATTCATATGAATGCTAAACCATTAGTCCCTTACCACAAATCACTGTCCTAAGATCCCATTATTTTGATAATAATGTATTAAGAATGTGTGCAATACCAAAGGAGCACAACAGTCATTTATATTATTAATATATCATAGCACTGTTGAATTTTCATTGGACAGAAGATGTTGATTCATTTTCTATAACAGCAGCTCTTACAGCAATTTTGGCTGTAATTCAAATCAAAGGTTTATTATATTCAAGCACTTTTAAAACAATGTTCTTACTGTACTAACAGATTATTCCGAGATTTGCATGTTTTTAACAAAATGAGCAAAGAAAAATGTATCATTGTTGATAGGTGATGTTTTCTGTAAGGTGTATTTAACATTTCCAGAAGGAGGCTACAGTGTCAGGTAAGTTTACATTTTCTGTCATGGGAGATTCTTCATGTAGGAAGGGGTTGCACATTCTGGTTTCTTGGGAACATGCCAAGCTGTGTGTTTTTCTTTCCTCTTATTAACTTTAGGAATGAGAAAGAAGAGAGACTGATGACGGGAGTACTGTTTATAGGTGTTATAAAATACGTGCAAACAGGAACTTGTTTCATGCATGTTCTATAACAGTAAATGTAACTATAAACTGATAAAAGTACCTCTTATTGTTTAAATAGTAGAAGAAATTATTCATTGGAAAATTCTTGTGGTACACGAAAAAAATTTGGGGACATGCTGTTTGGGCAGGTTAGGCATTTTGCCTCTTAATCGCTATTCCCTGTTGAAATTTATTTTCAGCTTGGGGATTGGATAATCAGCACATATGGTGTAAGTATTGATATATTGTATATACCGTATATTGCTACGTAATTTGTTTGTTTGTTTGTTGGGGTTGCAGCCCTAGTCAGTTACACAAGACTAAGTAACTGGATTCAATCACCTTACCTGTATCCCTGACTAAACTGGTTATATTATATTGTCTTGAATGATATTATGATTACTCTAGACAAATTAATTGTCTACGTTTAACAATAATGTGTTTTTTTTTCCACTCTTTTTTTGTATCAAAACAAACTTCTCGAACCTGAGTGAATTTTTAGCAAATATTTCACTGGATGGAATTCTCCAAGTGGCATAGTTTCCCTTTTGTTTACAGCCTAAAAGCTCACCAATAACCTTTCCCTCATGCCACACTGTGATTGGAAAATAATCAACTTTGTGGTGGTAAGAGTAAACCTGCGTTGCAGTGGGCTGCATCACACCAACCTCAAGAAACAGCACAGTAATAAAATATACATTACCCAAATGCATTGCAGCAAAAAGATCATTGTTAAATGGTAGAACACTTTTCACATGGACCACTTTCTCTGCTAGATAAAATCTTTATTTTATTCTTTTTTTCATTTTCAACCATAAGTAGCAAAGAGAATCCAAAAGCAAACATTTAATTCTTCTTCCAACGATTAATGTTACACAACATTGATATGGTACCAGACATTTTTAATTCCATTTCTCAGTTTTACCACACACACACACACACACACACACACACACACACACACACACAAACACACACAGTATACAGTCAGAGAGAGTGAGAAAGAGGGGCAGTGTGAGCCACAGTGTGAGTGGTTGAGAGCAAGAATGACGATTTGCTTCCTGCTCTATATAAACTCCTGACTGCTCCTCCTTTGCCAGAATGCTGATAAAATCCCACTTCATTTATCTGGATATTTCTACCATCCTTGGACACACAATGTGCAGAGGACTAGCAGCACTCCCAAATAACTGCCTGGAAAGGTACAGAATTAATCCTAACCTCTCACTATTACACTATTTTTAATATATGTTGTATAATGAAGACAATGATTAAGTATACGTATTTGTATTATAACAGAATTGTTATGTGTACTCGGCAGGGCTAAAGGATTAAAAGCACGCATGAGCAGCTTTCTGCAAAAGCAAGACTGGAAGCTTCTGTGCTATGCTTTCAAGCTGAGAAAACCAAGGTAGATATGCTATTTGCATTTACACTTGTGTGTTACACTTATTATAATGTGTGTTGTGCATAAATTAGGACGGTAAGGCTGTGTATGCATGCAGTGACCTAGTATTATGCCTCTTTCTGCAGACTGACTTTGGAGGAATGCTTGATGTGGAAGGAGTCTTTTGAAAATCTGCTATCTAGCAAACGTAAGTGACCTAAAAAAAAAATGAAATAAAATTTTATTAAAAATAAAAACAGAGCAGATTAAATGACCTCTAAGTGAAGGAGTAATACGACAGCACTAAAATGGGGCATGGGGATGATGAAGGGTTTACTGGAGTGTGTATGAAATTATAATCATAGTAATGGAAGTGTAGTGTACAGATGTGTAATCTGTGTGGGATGGTGCAAGCTAATGCAGCATGTTATACAATTAATCTGTTCTCTCTCTTCAACAGATGGATTATATGCCTTTAGAGCTTTTCTGGTGTCTGAATTTAGTGAGGAGAACATCGCCTTCTACCTGGCCTGTAAGGATTATAAAAACACAAAGTCTGAAGCCAAACTCCAGGCCAAAGCTCAGAGGATTTATAATGAGTTCATTGGAAGTGAAGCTCCAAGAGAGGTGATGAGTGTTCTGCCTATATTATATTTGCGTATAGTATACTATATGACAAAATTGTATTTAGATTGAAATTTAGGTTCGCACATACTCAGTTCATTCTTTCTTTCAGGTCAACATTGACCATGAGACTCGAGACATTACCCAAGCCAACATCAAGGTCCCTACAGCAACCTGCTTCGATCAAGCTCAGTACCGAATCTACATCCTGATGGAAAAGGACTGCTACCCACGATTCCTCCGCTCCAGCACTTACCGTGACCTGGTGAGCCAGCTAACCAAAAAGAATACCAAAGCTGCTACCAAGAAAGCCTGAGCAGCTTTTCCCCAAACATTAAAAGAAGCTCAAGGAATGACAGAAGTACTGAACCTCTGATGGACGGGAGCCAGACTTTTTGAGGTGGCCCCTGTACTGATCCTGACATAGGTGAGCAGGCCTGTAACTGAGGAAGACGGGGAAGATGGCAGCTTCAGATCATAAACTGTAGCAGCCTAGAGTGGAAGAAGACGTCTACATCGTGTCCCTTTAATGGGATGAAAGAGAACATCACGGAAATGAATTATGTAGCACCTCCACCATAGCCACACCAACATGCTGGGAGAAACCATCCACAATTTGGATAAACAAATAAGCGCTTTAAATTATGATGAATATTTTGTATTTTTTAACACTTACATTCTCACAAGGAGGCTAATTAATGGCGATTATTTATTTCTATATTTATTGATATATTTATTTACCTTTTACCTAATAAGCTGTATTTCTTGAATAATAAACTATATTTCTCTTTTGAGGATGTGTGCAATATTTTCTTGAATGACAATACTCTCTGAAGTGAATAAATAAATAAATAAATAAATAAATACAGACCACATTGTCCTGATTATGTGCACTGCATACTATTACAGTTTTCTTCGAATTACCACACATATTGTGTATTTTTTTAAGTAGTTTTAATGCTTACGCCTACATATCAGACTTCCCATCCTGTGATAAACAAGTCTGTGCTGATTAACTACTAGCTTCTTTGATATTAAATACCCATTGTTCACTAAAATAAAAAATGAATAAAGTAAACAAATAATCATGGATTTAAAAAATCACCAAGGAAACAGAACCGTTTGAGCCTGGCACCAAAGCCTGAAAAACACATAGACAATTTCCTCACTGTTTTTCTTTTCTTGTCATCTCTCCTGTGTCAGGAAAAGATTTACACCAAGCTGTAAATGAATGCTGATTCTTAGAAAAAGAAAATGCGTCTGATAAGCCATTTGCGTATTTGAAAGCGTATCCACTGTCTCTGTGTTTGCTCAAACTATAACTCACATGGAATTAGCATGATAAAGCTGTCATTTCCAGGGCTTGTCTAAAAGTAAACACGCTGTGATGAGAGCTGACTATGAGTCTTTACTTCCAAAAAAAAAAAAAAAAAAAAAAAAACAGGGATCAAATCACATCAGTTGTTTTCATGTTCATGTAATACAGTTAATATGCACAACATCATTTCTGCCTACAACAGACATATCACAAAGGTAAAATGTTTAAGCCATTTCGAATCAGAATTGGTAAATATTTCAATTTCATCAGCTAAGAGGCCAGTGACAGATGGTACAGTAGACATTTTTGTAATATTCAGCATTCACCACCCTGAGAACACGCACACTCTGGTCTAGATGTGTATTATATGTGGGTATCTTTCTAAGCCATGTCTACCACAATTCAGATGTTCCAACAGATTAAACTGCACACACACACACACACACACACACACACACACACACACACATACTGTATACATGAGTTGTAGAGTTGCAGATCAGATTCTCTCTGAGAAATTCAATCACTAAAAATGGCATTGAATATGAAACGATTTCAGAATGTATTAGCTAAGAGTTAACACAAGTTATGTAACACCAGACTTACAGAGGCATTTCAGATTCAGCATCAAGTTTCAGCAGATTCAGGAAAAGTCGCTGATGCCTCCTGTCAAACAAAAGCATTATAAAATTATGAAATTGTTGAGGAACTAAACGACGTTCGTTTAGTTCAAATCCATCTTCGGGTTAAATAGTGGGTTTGTAGTGGGTTTATTTTACAAATTACTTACACAATACAAATGGACATATATCCAAACTACATAAGCTACGGACAACCCGAACTATACATTGTGAAAAAAAATACTCTCGCTAATTTAAAACTAACTAATTTTATCTCATTATTTCAAAATATTGTACCACTATTTTCACTTAATTTCTTGAAATAATGGCATAATAAGTAGTTATTTTGACTAAATAACTTGGTAGGCACTTTCAACATAAAACTTATTTCAACCACATTTCAAGTACATATCTTGATGTACTATGTCATTGTAATGAGATATTAAGACAAAATAAACAGTGAGAAAAACAATGACAAAAAAATTTACGTTATCTTGAACTAACAAGTTTTTAAGTCAAAATACCTCAAATTATAAGTTATCAAATCTTGTTCTTGTTGTTCTTCTGTAGTAATAAATTCAAGACACAGGATAACACAAGGGTAACAGAGTATGTGGTTTATTGAGAATCACTATCATACACATCACACACTGAGGAGGGAACAAGAATTGTCAGAGAATAATCAGTAGGTGATGGGTAATAATATGGTGCGTTTATCATCATCAGAGGAAAGAATAAACGGGCCCTCCACAGAGGTTATGGGAACACAGTTGAGCCTCAGTTTGAGTAGAAGCTTGAGTATAGGTCACCGAGGGAATGATACGATATGATACGATTGGGATTTCAAAAGAATGAGATAATTGGGCATAACCTAAAGATAAGACTGTGCAAATAGGATATTGAGTCTGTGCATAGATTCAGATCACTTTGGGACGTCTCACTGATTGGATCATATGTTGTTTTGTGTACAATAAACTGGATTTTTGCTTCTCTCATCCAACGTGTTCTAGATTTATACTTTCATGTGCTTTTGAGTATGATCACTTATGGAAAAAGGTAATTACCACCACTAGTCGTTTTTGACACAACATTTCCAAGGCCAATACTTTATTTTTGTAGTTTTTTTTGCTGTAGACTGAAGACATTTGGGTTTTGTGATCAAACGATGAATATGAGAAGAGTTTACAATTTCAGCATTTATATCCTGTTATTTATATGTAGATGTGTTAAACATCATAGAACATAGCACAGATTTGTAAGTGAGCAAAATTATTGGAACATGTGACTGACAGGTGTTTCTTCTTAGCCAGGTGTGTATTGTTATATTGACTGTTTAAACAATAGCTCTGAATATCTACTTTTTTGTTTTAGCATTCAGTTTCACCTATGATGACTGCATTTGGTGTTAGAAAGGATAAGTCAACATGATGACCACAGAGCAGTCTAGGGGCGAAAGCAAGCCATTTTGAAGCTGAGAAAAGAGGGAAAATCAATCAGAGACATTGCACAAGCACTAGGCATAATCAATACAACAATTTGGAATGTCCTGAAAAAGAAAGAAATTGCTGGTGTACTGAGCAACAAACACCGAATGGGTCAGCCAAGAAAAACAACAACAGCTGATGACAGAAACATTGTGAGAGCTGTGAAGAAAAACCCCAAAACAACAGTCAGTGACATCGACAACCTGCACAGGTCAGGGGTGAAGGTATCACAATGTAGAGGCCAGACCACAAGATACAAACCACTCATCAGCAGTAGGAACTGGGAAGCCAGATTGGAATTTTCAAAGAAATACAGAGAACACAAAAGTTCTGGCACCAAGATTAACCTCTATCAAGTGATGGAAAGGCCAAAGTGTGGAGAAAGAAAGGATCTGCTCATGATCCAAAACATACAAGCTCATCTGTGAAACATGATGGATGTACTGTAGTGTCATGGCTTGGGCTTGTGTGGCTGCTTCTTGAACAGGCTCAGTAGTATTTACTGATGACGTAACTCATGATGGTAGCAGCAGCATGAATTCAGAAGTTTACAAGAACATTCTGTCCGCCAATTTACAGAGAAATGCATCCAAGCTAATCAGGATGAACTTTATCATGCAGCAAGAAAATGATCCAAAAACACACTGCCAACTCAACAAAGGACTTTATCGGGTGGGAAAAGTGGACGGTTTTAGACTGGTCAAGTCAAACACCAGACTTTAACCCAACTGACCAGCATTTTACCTCCTGAAGAGGAGACTGAAGGGAGAAACCACCCGAAACAAACAACAACTTAAAAAGGCTGTGGAAGAAGCATGGAAAAGCATGACAAAACAAGACCAACAACAACAACAACAACAATAACAAATTGGTTGCAAGCTAGCAACCAAATATTAAATGTTATTAACTTTAATTTACTTCAAGACTTATCTGTTCCTATACTTTTGCTTGCCTAAAACATTGGGTGGTCTGATACAAAAGGTTCAATGTTTTATATTGTTTAACACATCTGTATGTAAATAACAGGACATAAAAACTGAAATCCTAAGCTTTCGTCTCAAATCCATCTTTTGATCTCAAACCCAAATGGCATTGGTGTATAGTACAAACAAATGAATTGGTCTTGCTGTTCCAATAGTTTCGGAGGGGATTGTATGTAATTAGTTTATTTGAAATAATTATATTATTATTATTAATTAATTATTTAATAAATATAATTGTATTATCTTCTTGAAATAATGAGATATTAAGTAATAATAACAAATTATGTTTAAATAACATCATATTTTCTCAACATAACAATCTATAAAGTCAGCATAACAAGATATACAACAAAACAAGGGCTTAGCATGTTTGCCTCGCATCTCCAGGGTTGGCGTATGGAATCCCGCCTTCGCCCTGTGTGTGTGCACCCTGAATGTTCTCCCTGTGCTTTGAGGGTTTCCTCTGGGTTCTCCAGCTTCCTCCCCCAGTCCAAAGAGATGCGTTGTAGGCTGCTTGGCATTTCCAAATTGTTTGAAGTGTGTGAATGTGTGTATGATTGTGCCTTGGGATTGGATGCCACTATGTCCAGGGTGTCCCCTGCCTTGGCTACAGGCTCTCCCATGACCCTGTATGGGATAAGCAGAATGGACAATGGACAGATGAAATTTGTTAAATATTATTGTTGCACTAATTACATAATATCTTGAAACAAAACTAATTCTTAAGTTGAAATAATGACATATATGAAATAATGACATTGATAATGACATAATGACATATATGAAATAATGACATTGTACATAACTTGCATGTTCAGGCCGTCTGTAAAAAACAGCATAAAAAGATTGTGATATAAGCTTTTCTTATTGTGAAAAAACATACTGACTGTTACAAAGCACTAATACTGGAGACCATCAATTATGTTTTTCTTTGCTAAATAGCAAGTTTTTTAACCTGTTTATTGGCATTTTGCAGTGTAAGTCCTTGTAAAGTTACTATGGAAATGATAATCTATTCGAACAAGCACAGTCATATAAACCTATGGTTAAATGTATTAATTTTATATAAATTTGATGTGTATTTAACTCACTGGCTATAAATTGTATTTAAGTAATAGCTCCAAAATACAGTGATTGAAATACTGCAACATATAAAACATTCCATCCATCCATCCATTTTCTATGACACTTATCCTGCAGGGTCGCAGACTGGGGGAGGAAACCCGAGTACCCAGAGGAAGCCCCCGCAGTATGGAGAGAACATGCAAACTCTACACATACAGGGCAGCGGCAGGAATCGAAGCCCCAACACTGGAGGTGTGAGGCTAACCACTAAGTCACTGTGCATCCATATAAAATATTACTAGTTGAAACTATCTCTTAAAGGTTGGAGTATGATTGCATGTTGTTTTTTCAAGCACAGACCTACATCGCCACCCAGTGAGAGACCAGTAATATGGCACGATGATGTAGCTCATACATTCTAACTGATCAAATTTATGAGAGTGGTCTCTTTCAGGATGAACCATCCCACATCCACAGGGTACAAGGGCTTACTGAATAGCTCGATGAGGATGAAAACGGTGTAGATCATGCTGTGGTCTTTACACTCAGCAGATTTCAAGCCAAATTAACACACACACGTATATATATACACAGAAGACTGTATTTAATGTATTGTTGTTTATTTATTGTTGGAATGTAATGACTGTACTTTTCCTGTTCCATATTAGCTCTTTTTAAATATTTATAGTTTCCATTTTTCCCCCCAATACATGAAGCATGTTATTGTTCTTGTTCATGGAAAATGAATATATAGTATAACACACAGGAGCTCTGCCTGCTACTCCTCCATGCCAGCAGATGTCGCCATCTGCTGAGTTTAGCTCCCTCGTTCACTTCCGGTTTATTTCCTGGTTCAAGTGTATATAAACTCAGTAGTCATTTAGATTACAGCAATAAAATATAAATGCCTGATGTAACAAATGTCAAATAAAGGAATACTTAAATGTCTATTATGTTTATTGTATCCTAGACATGGCACAGTATCCTGGTGGTAAAGTGTCTAGTGTGCTTCACCTAGACATTACTTTAAATGGGTTATAAATGAGGCCTTGAGATTGAATATGCTTGTATATGGTCAGAGTGTTCTGAGCTGCTTGTGTAACTGGACAGAAATAAAATAAACTAATCTAATTTAATCATTTCATTCTAGCTATCTTGATCTCACAATATTACCACTGACAACACCCAACAAATTCATTCATTCATTCATTTATCTTCAGAATGAATTGTCCCATAAAAAGGTTTGCTACCCAGCTATTGTACCTGTAGATATGGTAGATATCATGAAATGGCAATGGCAATGGGAATAATGGTATTATTTCTGACTAGCATAGTATAGAATTATGTTTTCATTTTAGTGAAGTTTTAAAAAGTATTAATTAGTCTTTCAAAACACGTTTCTTTTAAATATTTTATTTTGCAATGACTTGCATGTAATGATTTCTTTTGACACTAGGGGGCACCAAATGTTGCAGAAATCAATTCTCTGGGCACTAAGCTTTAGATTGGAATGAACTGACCTCTACATAGTGCTATATAGTGAATATTGTGTTGTCTAAGTTGTAATAACAGTCAAAAATACAGGTGATGTTATATGCATATAAGCAGCCTCCTGGGATACAAATGAAAAAGCGATCGCAAAAACAACCAAGAACTATGATTTTCATTTTTGTCCTATTATATATGCACATAACAGCAACATATTCTGATTCCTACAGCTGCAAATGGTATTCTATTGCAATTGGATTTCAGATTAAAGTTTAGAAGAGTAGAACCAAAAAGAAAAATGCTAGCTTGAATGCTTGGACCATACAGTACTCTTAACGGGATGGACATTTCGTACTATTAGTGCTCTTTAGGGACAGGATGTCCCTGTGCAGCTGTCCAGCAGTTCATAGCTAGGGCTTAAAAGATTATTAAACTAATTATCCGCTCATCATCATGCCATAATCAGATCCATACATAATACAACTAGCTAAATATTATTACATTTTATAGATTGGATCATCTACTCCCCACATTGTGTGTGTGTGTGTGTGTGTGTGTGTGTGTGTGTGTGTGTGTGTGTGTGTGTGTGTGTGTGTGCGTGTGTGTGTGTGTAAACAAAAAGCACATATATCAGAGAATCAGGGCATTGATCAGATAGAGACATAAAAAAGATGAATGGTGACAGGTTTATGCTTATAATAATGTTACAAAAAAGTTATGGTGGATAATGTCATAAGGTACAGGAAGCATACATTTGGCTTGTCCCTGGTTTATGACTATTGGGGTGAAAAATTGCCACAGGATGACATAAACAGGAGATGAATGGGGTGACAGGGTATGGAAGCTGCCATTCCATACATCCCCTGCTTGTGTCATCCTGTGTCAATTTTTAACCCCAATAGTGACTCTATGATATAGTGTTTTTGACATTGGAGATCATTAAATGTTACAGAGATAAACTTGTCAGAACTCACTGTCATCCAGTATCTCATAGGATTTCCACTGATCCACGGTGAATATTAATCTTGGATCACATTATATATGTGTGAAACTGTATGGTCAAAGTTGTAGTTATTTGTATTATACTACGGCACTGTTGAATTCTTGAATCAGATTGGTCAGGAGGTGTTGATTCATTATCTATAACAGTAGCGCCGACAATAGTTATCTTAATGTGTCGTTTCAATGTTATTGTTTCTATAGTAACAGTTTATTCACAGGGCAGATTCTCAACAGAAACCAAATGGCTAAAATAGATTATGAACAGATTAAAAATGTGTTTATTTTCCTTTAACAAAGAAAAACATATAATTGTTGATTTGGTGAGGTTTATTTAATATTTATGGAAGGAGTCTCCAGTGTCAGCATGTTTGCAAGCACTGGAGAGTCTTCAGGACTGAGAACTTTCTCTGTTACAGTATCTTGGTAACACGATAAGCTGTCTTTTTGTTTGTTTGTTTGTTTGTTTGTTTTAGTAACTTCAAAAGGGGGAAAATTGTGAGGAAACGACTGTTTATACCTGCTATAACATGAGTGATAACAGGAACTAACTTGTTAAGTGGATGTCCCACAACAATAAATGTAAAAAGAAATGGTTAAAAGTATGGCTTTTTGTTCATTAACAAATATAATTTGGCAAATTGTTATGGTATAAGAGGAATAAAACACTGAAGGATGTGCAGTTATTGGAAAATAATTAAGTTTGGGTGGTTAACTCTGCTTTGCGTTCGGCCACTTGACACCACCCATTCATTGATTATTTTCCATGTAATAGCATTCCCCATCATATTTAATTACTAACCAATGATTCAGAACACTACAAAGACATAAATATAACATCAGTCATACAGAAGCAGTCCAGCAGGGGTTGATGATGAATGTATGCAAGCACTCCTTAAATTGACCCCTGGGTGCAAGCTGTGAAGTACAAATTGTTCAAGAAAATCCAACATGGCCTTAACACAGGAAGAAGAGCATTCCAGCCTGACCTTAAAAATTGCACACTCTCTGCTCTGTTATGTCACATTTGTTCCTAAGATTGCGCACACCCTCCTGTCCATAACAGCGTGTGTTACAGTGTACGTCACATCATCATACCGATCTGCAAAGCAACTCTTGGAGATCATGTGTACAAAACAAGGGTACAAGAGAATCTATAATCTAATCAAAGCAGCATACAGGGGACAGAGTCTACTGTATCCCGCACTGGGAAGCGTGGGAAAAGGCCCACTGTTAGTCCCTTGCGATTGAGGAAAACCGTGTTATGCAATGACCCTGATCCTGAGGCCTTTGGAGACTTGGTCTCGTGTGGATTACTGTGTTCGCAGTCACATTTCCAACCTTAATTTCTATTTGTCACTTCTCTTATAGCGTCATAGCATATACCACTGCAGTGTGGTAAGGTATGGATTTTTCACTCACGTCTGGGAGTTTGGAGTGATGGTAGTGGATTTGTGACAGCGAAATTCTTACCTATTCATCAGCTGTTGCCAATGATTCATGAAGTATTCATGAATATCTTCACAAGAAAATTCAAAATACAAGCTGAGCATGAGCTAGAAACTGAATGAATGTGTGAACACTCCTATACCCCTGTAGGTGAAGGCTACACCCTTCACAGTGACAGCTTGAAAGCTTAACAGGGCGTAACCAATGTATTAGTACAATTCTTGATATTTATGGTCTATTTGGTTAGTTTGATTGGCTGTATTGTCTGGAAGGAATGTGTTTAAAGAGTTGAAGGTCAACAGGAAAAGGGCGTCTGCTGTCTGCATGTGTACCAACCCGCTAATCTTGACCTCTAGTGCAGTTGTGATCCGTTAACTAAAGAAATTCTCCATGTAAATTAGCCCACTTGTAGGGGCTGAATACGCTTTTTATAGACTATTTAATGTTTAATAACTATTTTATTTTTTTTATTTTTTTTATTTTACCCTTTCTGGCAACATCCCAGCACTCCAACTCACTCGTGATGCTAATAAACTCTTCATAAACTCAGCGTTTTGTCATTTAAGAAGAAAAATCTTTACCAGCATTTTCAGTTTCATGTTTTGGTCTGGCATTTTCTTGATGTTAGGATCCCACTTTAGACTTCACAAGTTGTAACATAAATTAACTCAGGGCACCTACTTACAAGTTTATATTACTAAAAGAAAACAGTTAATTACACATAGAATTCTTGAGTGGTCGTATTTTGGCTTTCCAAAGAAAGCAATAACAATCCTTGTTTTTTTTAGACTTTCTTATATGCAGTATATATACACAATCATTCACACCTAGTGGTAGTTTATCTTAGCCAGTGCACCTACTGGCATGCTTTTGGGAGATAGGAAGAAACCTAAGAACCTGGAAATACACACAGAAACATGAAAATCTCTGTACTAATATTGAAGCATATATAAAAAGTATATAAGACATCCATTAGATATATATATGGTACATTTAGCCAAGGTTCACTTACACAGCCTGAGTAATCCTGAGTCTTTAATTTCAGTGTAAATGATACGTCATCTGCTGGAATTTTAACAGAACTTGCTGTCAACCAATAGGAGCAAGGTTTTAGTCATTCACGTTGGGTAATATGGAATAGAGACTAGTCATGGTTTTACAACCCAATACTATCCATCCATCCATCCATCCTTCCATCCATTTTCCATACCACTTATCCTACTCAGGGTGCAGGGAGCCTGGAGTCTATCCCAGGGAACTTGGGGCACAAGTCAGGGGACACCCTGGACAGGGAGCCAACCAATCACAGGGCATAATAGCACACACGTTCACACACCCATTCAGACACGGAGATAAACCAGTACTAAAAATGTATAAGAGCAACTCAAGGCAAATCTCTGCACACTGCCATTGTGAGCATGTGTCTATAGTCAAAAAGAGGACATGTGCAGAAAAGGGGGGCATCTGGTCACGTGACATGATATGATTCATTTTTTTTTAAAAAACGGTTGAATGAAAATTGTCACAAAAGTTGTCACAAACATTGTCACAGCATGGTTCTCATTCTGAGTAATAACGTGGTAAGATGTGTGAAGTGTCTATTGACTGGTCTGGCTGATGACATCCTTTTAGAAATCAGTGCTGCTTGATGGAGTAAAGCAATTTAACTTTAAAGCAATTGTTTCTCAGCACACTGGAGTCCATCTGCAAAGTCTCCTACATGTATACAGGCTTCAATCAATAATTGTCATGAATTCCTTTGATATTTTAAATGTTTCCAGACTTTTTTGTAAATGATTTTTTTCTCTAATTGCCTCAGCTTCTAGCTAATTAAATTGTAATTTTCCCTTACAACACTTTATACTTATGAATGCAAAACACCATGATTTCTGCTGAATACAGCCAACACGGAGCATCACATTTATATTGCCGATTCGACATGCCGAACTCTGGTATACACAGTGAATCAAATAACAGCATCTTAGATTTTGGATGGTGATAAAATGGTCTCAGAAAAAATCCAGGAAAGATCTGACATTGAGGAATGTCTGACCTGCTGGTTGCAGGCAGTGTAATTGAGAACGTATGTTATTGAAAAACAAAGGCTTTGAGTGCATGCCTCATTACTATAAAAAGCATGAGCAGGCCTCGAGTGTTTTCAGGTTGTACAGGACAAGGGTGAAACCACATGTATGTCCAGAAAGCACGTATCTCCTAAGCCTCAGGTACTGTATCAAGAGGCCCGGTTTCAATATAAAGCTATGTCCACTCTGACCTCAAAGAAGTAGATATATGATTTCCAAAATCAACAATGTGTTCCATGGTTAATATTTATTACTGTACTTAAATGTTCCAAAAAAATATGAGTACAACACGTACATAACTTTGTGATTTTAAGAATAAATAATGGAACACTAAAAAGTCCATAAAAAATAATGATCCATCACAGCTGCAGAAAAGAAAGTGTAGTGTCTGTAGGCAATCACAATGCAATCAGTTGAGACACTTTTTGTGTTTTTATATATATATATATATATATATATATATATATATATATATATATATATATATATATATATAAATAAGTGAGTCACTGCTTTTATTCTCCACTTCCTTCAATTCCAGCCAAAGATTAAAGATTAGTTAGGTCCATGGGGTGAGAGATATTTTATGTTTCCCACAGAAGGGCTGCTGGACAAAGATAAGACTTCCGCCTTCATCAACTCAATCTAATGAATACTAGTGGATTAACGTTGGTGTAAATTAATAATCCATTGTCTAGGCTTTTACTTTGGAAACCATTAAAGATTTATTTAAGCATGATGACTGACAAAATATTGGATTGTGAGCATACATACTAGAGCACTATTATCTATTTACAAACCAATGATCCAATCAAATTACCAAAAGTATCCATGAACACAGTTAAATAGCACCACAAGTTATGGCAAATATGTCACAGCAGACATGGCATATGTACTGTATTGTTACAACCATAAAGTCAGTTAGGGTTTTCTAGGACAGTTGTAGCTCGGTGGTTACGATGTTGGTTTTCTGCTCAGAAGTTCATGAGTTCAAATCCCAGCAGCCCCCAGTTGTCACTGCTGAGCTCTAGGCCCTTAACCCTCAACTGCTGAGTTGCTTGTAAGTTGCTTTCCCCAATGCTGTAAGTCAGTGGTTTTCAAAGTGAGGGCCGCGGTCCCCTTGGGGCTGCCGGGGGGCCTCAACAATTTGGTGTGAAAAATTGTTGTCTCAGACAACCACACACACACAATCAATTCCTAATGTAAAGATGTAAAATTTAATTATTAATAAAAAAAAGGGGAATATATTCAGAAGTCTGTATTTTTAATGTGTTTTAAAGACATCTTGCAAAAGGGGGGCCTCGGTCAAATGTTAATGCCATTTGGGGGGCCTTGCAGTGGAAAAGTTCGGGAACCCCTGCTGTAAGTGACTATTTTTCAGCATATATCAAAGTGTTTTATTTCTCTTATTCAACAGCAATTTGCCAACAGTGTTTTACTTACTCAAAATTGTATATTTCTGCACCAAGTAATATTTGGTGCATATTTTACAATATAAAAATGTAAGTAGATTATGCTAAATACTCTGAAATAAATGCCAGTAATTGATGCTAACAATAATATTGATGCATGATATTATTAATAACTATTTGTGTCACTGTGTTGTTTAACCCTCGAATCTGATTAGTCAGAATTAATTAAGAATTGTGTTGATTAATTTGATTAATTAAGTTGATTAATTAAATTGATTAATTAAGAATTGTGTTGATTAATTGTCTATATATATATATATATATATATATATATATATATATATATATATATATATATATATATATATATATATATATATAGATAGATATGTTGATTATTCTATATACCTTTGCCTCAACGCCAGCAAGACAAAGGAGATGGTAGTCGACCTCCGCAGGAGGCCAACCCGGTCTACGCCGGTAAGCATCCAGGGTATGTACATCGAGAGGGTAGAGACGTATAAATTCCTGAGTGTTCACCTCAACAATAAACTGGACTGGTCCACAAACACAGATGACCTATACAAAAAGGTCCAAAGTCGTCTCCACCTGCTGAGGAGACTGAGGTCTTTTGGTGTGTGCAGGACCCTGCTTAAAACTTTCTATGACACCGTGGTAGAATCTGCTATCGTACAGTATATGCAGTAGTTTCCTGGGGAGCACAGAGAGGGACAGGAAATGTCTCAACAAACTGGTTAAGATGGCTAGCTCTGTCCTGGTCTACCCTCTGGACAGCATAGAGGTGGTGGGGGAGAGGAGGATGCACGCTAAGATGGCGTCTATCATGAGCAATTCCTCTCACCCCCTGTGTGAGATACTGGGGTCCGTGAGCAGCTACTTCAGCAGCAGACCCTCAGTGCAAAAAAGACTGCTACCGTAGATCCTTCACCCCTACAGCAGTCAGACTCTTTAATGCAACAACATAATGTAACACTGCTAGCTGTTTTTTTGCAACATCAACCCACACATTATTATTATTTGTTGCTCACCCCTCTATTGTTACCTTAGCAATAATCCATTTATCCACTCATGTATATAAACAAGGTGTTACACGTCTGTATATATTCAAATTTGTATTCATCTGTACATAAATTGAGGTGTCCGTAGTGTACATATTACCATTATTATTATTTTTTACTACTCGAATTCTTATTTTTCTATATATATATATAAATTTATTTCAATTACATTCCTATTTAATGTGTATTCTTTCCTATCTGTTTTTTGTGTAATTGAGCTGCTGTAATGAGGGAATTTCCCCAGTGTGGAATCAATTGGTATCTTGTCTTGTCTTATCTTATCTATAGCATCAGCTCTGACAATGTTGTTGGCTGTAATTCAAATCACAGTTCGAATGAATGTATCATTCTTTGTAAATGTCAACTAAAATTGCAAACCTTATTGTAGTAGAAGATTGGGGGGCGGGGGCGACTTTGTGATGTGCTCTGACAACAGATTTATATTAATCAACTCATTCTAATACTAATACATTGTTCTTTCTATAGTGACAGTGTACAAAGGTAGATGCTCCAAATATTATCAAGTTAATAATAAGCAAATTTAAGCAAATTATTTTAAAAAATATGCATTGTTATTTAACAACGGAAAACATTACATCATTTATATGATAAGCCTTCCCTTAGGAGACATTTATATAACATTTACAGAAGGAGTCTCGAGTGTCAGGACTTTGTAAAAGATGTATGGTTTCTGCCATGAGGAAGTTTCCAGGACAGAGGAAAACTGGACAGGACAGTTGAAAGGTTTCAGGTTCCTCAGTAACATGACAATAACCTCTTTTTCGTGTTATTAACTTCAGGAGAGAGAAAAAATAAGAGAGTCTGATGAGAGAATGATTGTTTATAGCTGCTATCACACACACACACCCACACCCACACAAAAAAAAGCAAAAAAAACCGTTGTGAGCCGTGCCCCCCCCCCCCCCCCCCCCCCCCCCCCCCCCCCCATTGGAATTAATTTGTTTCTGTATCCAATGGAACCAAGCTTATTTCCTCTTCATTTATTTATTTATTGTTATATAATGCCATTCAATACAGAACAAATTATTTATGGACACAATTATTTCTTTATTAGTATAGGATCCAAAAAACAGCCATAGCAAATAAACTACTAAATGGAGGCAATTAATAGCACTGTGGGAGAATAATTTTAATTTCCTCCAAGTGACTTGTGTGTTTGTGAACACAGACGTTCTCAAACACATCCAGCAGTGAATCTGGACCCTCATTCTATAAAGTTTATGATGATGAAAAGGGGGATAGATCATCACAGTCTGTTCAATGACAGCGCTTTATATCCACTTAGCTGCTTTACTGAGCACAAGGCCTCTTTTAAAGAATGTGAATCAGAGTGAGTGCATCATTTTCACTTAAACACAGTTAAATGCTCTTGAGCCTAATCATTTATTCCACATTTCCTCATTGCAACATGCAGAGCCAACATGAATAGAAAGGTTTGAATGCAAATGCAGGTTTATTGAAGAGTAAGCTAATGAGTCATGTGATCAATCAAGTCATTTGGATTTTCTGGGGGTTTTTTTATATTCATCCCCGTATACATTGGAACAAAATATCATGTCTTCAGGATGATAACAACGCAGTATCACAGTACAGAGGACTACATAAAATACAAATACATGACATTGTGAAACAAGTGCAAAATAATATACAATAGTACAATAAATACACAGGATAGTGCGCACTAAATAATATAGCCAGGACAGAGCGGAAACTATTGACTCAATACTCAACATCATGCAATTTGGGCAGAAAAACAGACTATTGTAGCGTCAAGATCAGTAGTAAAAGAGATCCGATCAGATAATAACACTTGTAGCAGGGGTTTCTGGGAAGTTGACGTGACAGTCTATGGCACATGCAGCAAAAAACCAGTGGGTGCGTGGTTTTTTTTTTTGTTTGTTTTTTTTTTAGAGATGGCATGATAACACTAATTATTTTCTAATATTGATACTGAAACCTTAATTATAAGCTGATACCGATCCAATATTGTTTTCTTTAAAAACTACTAAGCTTAAAAATGTTTTTTTTTAACTGAAGCATTTCATAGTAAAACTCTTTCACATAAACTTCGCATGTATTGCAAATATATTAACTATAATAATGTAGCAATAATAAATATTGTAACAAAATAAGGAAACAGCCATATCTCTTCATATGGAAACATTTCCAGTCACAAAAATACATTTCCAAATCCAATTCCAATCTTTGGCATTTGTTACAGCAGGGGTTCCTCACCACCGTTTTTTGCCATCTGAACACCTTCTACCTAAATTATTTGCCTCAAGTACCCCCTGGAGATGCTAAGCAGGATAATATTAAGTGGATCTTTTACAGACATCCCAACTCTCCTAGAAGTTCTGGGAGTCTCCTCCATTTTAATAGTGGCTCCCTGACTCCCGCAAATTATACAGTGAGGGAGATAAATATTGTACCTGGCAACATTTTTTTTCAGTAAATATATTTCCAGTGAGGCAATTCACATGAAAGTTTCAATCCACACATATAAAAAAAAAAGTCCAAACATTAAAGTTCATAAATACAGTTATGTGTAATAAAGTGGGATGACATGGAGAAAAAAGTATTGAACACGCTAACTGAAATTTATTTAATACTTAGTGGAGAAGCCTTTGTTTGTAATGACAGCTTTAAGACAATTCCTGTATGAATGGTGTGATTTTGGTCCATTCTTCTAAATATATTGTCTTGAAATCTTGTTCAGTTCGAGTCAGGTGATTGACTGGATTTTTTTTTCTCTGAAACCAATTGAGAGTTTCCTTTGCTGTATGCTTTGGATCGTTGTCCTGCTGGAAGGTCCATCCACATCTCACCTTCATCATCCTGGTGGATGGCAGTAGATTCTTCTCAAGAATCTCCTTGTAAAGTGCTCCATTCATCGTTCCTTCAATTATATGAAGTCTGCCAGTACCATGCGTTGAAAAACAGCCCCACACCATGATGCTTCCACCTCCAAACTTCACTGTTGGAATAGAGTTTTAAGGTAGATGTGGAGTGCCATTTCTTCTCCAAACGTGGTGTGTAGTATAACAGCTATAGTATAAAAGTTAAATTATGCTCTCGTCTGACCAGACTACACTCTCTCAGTATTTCATAGGCTTGTCCAAATGAGTTGTAGCAAACTCATTACTTATATAATTACTTTCTAACTGCTTACAGATTTCAGCTGGTTCCTTGCCTACCTTGCCTTGGAGAACTGTTTCTTATTTGCGTGTTCAATACTTTTTTGCTGTGTAATTCCACTTTATCACACATAACTTTATTTATGGACTTTAATGTTGTGAATTCTTTATATTTGTGGATTTCTTGAGTTAATACTGATGTCTGGTGAAAATTTCATGTGAATAACCTCATTGAAAATATATTTACTGGAAAAAATGTTGACGTGTTCAATACTTATTTCCCCACTGTATACAATATCTTTGTGTTTTCATCAGTTTTCTCAGAAGGCTTTACAGTCAACTTCTCTCTCTAATTCACCCATCAGTTCAGTTCAGTTTTGTGTCTGCAGAGTGTCCAAATAAAATTAAATAAAAGTATAAAAACGCATTCACCCCAGACAACACTAAAGTGTACCTATGCATTATAGGAGTAAAAAAAAAAAAAAAAAAACCAATGACAGTGTAGCTCGTGGCAGTGATTTCTCAATTGCCCATGGTGGGTTAGATGACTGTAAAAGACATGTTGAGGTGAGTTGAATAGGTGTCATTCGTCCATTAGCATAGCTAAAGCTATTTTAACTATCTGCTATAAGGAGCTACTGTATTGATGTCTAGGTGATAAGGCCAAACTCCCTGTAGACATGTGTAAAGTAGTAATTGAATAAAAAAATGACTCCACGAGTTGAATAATACAGTAATATAATATAGTATAATACAAAACAATTTAAGTACATATTTTAATGTCACATTTTCTGTATATAACAGACAGAAAAGCATTAGCGTGTGTAAATAGTGTGTCTAAATAGTTGCAATATTCTGTTAAATAAATAGTTGTGTTCTGTCATAATAAACTGTCATGTTCTTGTTCATATATGTTGGGTGGCTATGTTTGTTTGAATCCACCTCCCTGAATTGAGTTTTTGCAGGTTGGGATGTCTGCTTTTACGTGTTGAGTAAGTTTTTGTTTACTTGTTTACAGCTACTGTCACTGATTTATACAACATTGTTTGTTTGGTTTTATGGCCAGGTTTTCATGTTTTGCTTCCAAATGTATTTTTAAGAAAGCTGACTTCATACTTTTTTTTGGAACGCTTCTTCAAACATACCACATACTTATACAAAGTATAATACTTTGTATATACACATCATACTTGGTTGATGTGTCAATTTTTTGGCTGCTTGCCAGAAACAAGCAGCACAGTGACATCCAACAGGTCTTCCCAGACCATCATATACTGTATGTATTGCATATGTATAGTTCATGTGCAAGTATACTTGAATTAGAGATACAAATTTAAGTGGAGCCAGTTAAATAGACAAAAAAGTGACATTAGCATATATAATATATGAACATCCTTTAAAACTAGTAATAGGTTTTGGGGGTTTTTTGTTCCTGAAACAAACAACTATCTTTAGTCTCGGTTTTGCAACTATCCACTTTCTTGGAGCTTTCCTGTCAGATGTCTGGCCTGGGGCTTTAATTTACGTTTGACAGCCTTTGTGTTTATATCCTAAAAATATGCTTGATATATTCCTACAACTAATGCTAATAAACTCTGGCTTAACAATAACAAGGCTTTACTCAAAGAACTTTTGTTTACGTTTGGTTTCTGAAGAAGTATAAGGTCAAAGGATCAAATGAAACAAGGAGGTAAAGCTGTTGGAATGGTCTGAAGCTGGAATTCCTGAAGACACATTAGAATAATGTTTTGGCAGCCTTCTTTTTCTGGCCTGGTATCATATCTGATAGGTCTGTGTTTTATTTAGCTGCAGACAAGATGGTAATTTTGGTACACACTCATTTTCGCAAATAATTGACATCATTGTTTTAAAATCACAAGTTAAAGTCTTGACAGCTCAGGACCATATTTGGGGTTGTTCCAACACTGCAGTTACACAAACAAGATTGAATCTGTAGCAGGTTTTATGAGGACATGTATTGTCAAAGTAACTGCACATGTGACCTGGGAACACGCACGACTGTGTTTGGTAATATAGTAAATAATAAGGAATAAATCTATATAACTAATCTTAAACTATAGTATATATTAATCTATTATAGAAAAAAAATGTAAATTACACTCAAACATAACATAACATAAAAAGATTCAACAACTGAGTTTCACAGACATTTGACGAACAGAAATGGAATAATGAGTCCCTGAACAAAGGGGAGTTCAATATCAAAAGTAACAGTCAGTATCTGGTGGCCTCCAGCTGCTTTAAGTACTACAGTGCATCTCATCCTCATGGACTGCACCAGATTTGTCACTTCTTGCTGTGAGATGTTATTCCACTCTTCCACCAAGACATTTGCAAGTTCTCGATAATGTCTGGGGGGACATATGGTTACATGTAATTTCACACTACAAGGACAATCAGTTGTCTCCCTGTAGCACTGTCTTAAGGCCTGTTCACACCGGGACATTTTTCACAGCACGTTAAACGGTCTGTTTGTGAGTGTTCACACCCATGCATAAAATATGTGGCGTCAAAGCATCAAATTTTTTTTTAACATCGAGGGATTCCATTTTTTTGACGCGTTGGGTTAAAAACTGGCCAGCCAATGAGATTTGCGCTTTTGTTCACATGCCCGGAGCCACTGAAGTTACATAAAACTATGACTTGGTGGAGCTCAAGTAAAAACTGTCTTGCCAACGAAGAAGAAGCTGAAAAAGAAGACGAAGAAGCTGATAAAGAAGATTTGGGTCTTTGGTGTCTGAACGCCGAGAGCTTTAAGATAAATGCCACAGGGACTACAAGAATAAAGAGAGAAAGAGGGGTGCAGAGAGCAACGAAGAGAGCAAAAGAGAGAACTAAAGAAAGATAACATTTGCTGTTTTTTTGTGGCTTGGTACTTGCACTAATGAGATTGTCCCCACCCCAGCTGTCTTCGGCCAACAAATACAACAATTATTGAACGATGTTGAGTTTGGTCAGTCCTCTTTTTCGTAGTGTCTTCACCAATCGCCTGTGTCCTACCATCACATCACCCTGCAGACCTCTACAAACTATGAGTGCAACAACATTAGTCCTTGGCAACAATTTTAGATATATACACGCATTTATATGCATGTAAGTATTCTTGACCTCTTATTAAAATGTGCCCCATTAGTGCATCATTGTATTATTATATTGACCACAAAAAGGACTATTCATATTCATATAACATATTTGGGCATAGCAATAGTTGCTTTATACCCACCCACTCCCTCCCAAATATATATATATATATATATATATATATATATATATATATATATATATATATATATATATATATATATATATATATATATAAATTAAAAAAAGTAAATAATCTGGTTCTTTCCATAAGTATGTGAATTCTATCGCTGTGACTTTGATATATTTCAAATCATTACTTATTTAAAGAGAGTATATTGTTTAAAATTAGAACTTTAATGATTTAGCCTTAAAGAAGTATTTGTTGCAGTGGCCAAATCACCAAATACCTACATCAAAAAATATTATATACCAGTTGCTGAAGTGAGTGTTGGTGCTTATAGATATTACGGATTAATTGATGAAAGAAACTAGCACTTGGAGGCTAGATAAATTGTTCAATTTTATTAAAGTTCACAGGGAAATTGTACATAAAGTGTACATATACTTTCAATATATTGTCTTTTACTCTGTCTTTTTAGATAATTGTCCACCAATCTTGATTTGGCAATTTTATTCCACACTTTCTTGCAAAACATTCTTGCATCTCCTGTGCACAGACCTCTTCAAGTCATTCCACTCTGATTGGGCCAGTCCAGAACTTTGATCTTCATCTTCTGAAGCCATTCCTTTGTCGACTTGAATTTGTGATTTGTGTTATTTTGCACATTCCAGTTATTATGCTGGAATGTGAACTCTTTAGCTGTCTAAGAGAAGCCTGCAGATTTTGTGCTAAAATAGACTGGTATTTGGAACTATCCTTGAATCTATCTATCTTGACTAGAGCCCCAGTCACAGATAAACAGAAACAGCCCCATAGCATGATGCTTCCACCACCATGCTTCACCATGTGAATGTTGTTCTTTGGGTGATAAGCTATCTTGTTTTTCACAAGTTCTTTTAGAATTAAAAAGTTCTACCTTGGTCTCAATAACGCAATTTTCCACATACTTTTGGCAAAATATATGTGAGCTTGGACTTTTTTGAGTGTAAGAAAGGGCTTCCATCTAGCCACCCTACCACATAGCCTAGACATGTGAAGAATACAAGAGACTGTTGTCACATGCAGGAAGTGGCAATTACTTGAGAGATATTCCTTTATTTCCTTGAATGTCATTGGTTAATTCTGTGCACGGTCATATGATGCCCCATTATAAAAGGGTGAAAATTATTTAGATTTTTTCCCTAAAATATTTCTATTCGTTTTTCACTTTAATTTTGTTGGTTGCTATAGCACATTAAAGGTGAACAGAATATCTGATGTGATTTATCTTGAAATTTATCATGATATGTCTGACATGATTTGTCATCACAAAAACCTCCAATTGTAACAGGGGTGTGTAGACTTTTTTTATATATATTCACTGTACATGCAATAAGCTGGTGCAATATTGTTTTCCTCTGCTCATAGCATTTCATTTACATAAATCTTGATAAATGATTTAATCATCCAGAACCAATAGCCTAAAACAAGGCAGGAAAATTAGATTTTACACAATCTCAGGTTTAAGTAGAGTAGCGTAAGAGAATGTAATAATATTTCAATTACACATTTGGAACCATTTGCCAGCAGCAGTAACTGCAAAAATGAATTTTAAAGTGGGTTTCTAAGCGATTCCGCAAAACCGTGCGGTAAACAGTAAAAACACAACAGTACGGTTTCAAATATAATTATTTTACAAATTGGTATAATGTCCACATGGCCAACATTTTCACAGTTCTGTTCTCAAAATGTCTCATCTCAAAACTCATCTGCAGTGACCGGTGCACGAGAGTGCAAAAAATTTTAAACCTTTAAGGTCCAAATTTTCAGCTTTTTTTTTTCTTTTCTCTTTCAGCTATTTTTGACAATTTTTGGCCAAAGTTTTTCAGTGGCATTTCTAATAAATACTGTATACAGATAAATGTACTGTATATATTTAACTGATGTTTAATATGTACTTGTCTAATATCATGTAAGTCAAACACGCAATGATAGATCTTACTTTCACATTAATGAAATCAATACATCTCCACAGGAAGTGAGTCCACCTGAGTGAGTTGTGTCAAGAACACGTGGGAAGGAGACAGGGGGTGGGGCTTCCACATAGTGTTATTTATTACTGTACAGTTTAAAACACCTGCGCAAATCATCCTAGATTAATACACCTTAATCAGTCCTTCATTTCTTCGAAATGTCTATGTTTCTACATGTACAATGTTTAACTTACACTACATTCATTATATATAATGAAGTACATTGCAGTTACTTCCTGGATTCTTCTAGAAACTTAACAACGTTACTCTGCTTCTCAATCAGTAGCCAAAGTAAAAGTATTTACTACAAGTTTCTTTTTAAAAGAAACATGACTAACACTGCACTCCTGGGAAATATAGTGAAACTAAAAGCTTTGCTATGTGTAGGCATGCTACAGCTCAGTACAGACCTGTCACCAATCATTTCAGATTGACACTCAGGATTGAGAATATCTGACCTCATTAATCAACCTGTAGTAGCTCAGCTATGTCTATCTCATACGTGGTGTTGGGAGGAAGCTTACACTGTTAGTTTGTTGATATGAGTCTAGACTTAACAAATGATGGTTTATCTATGGTCTTTCCACATTTAGCAATTTTTCTTGATACTAACAGTACTGTCTTTGCTGATAATCCTTAAAAGCACTGTCATTACTAAGAATCTTTGCCTCTTTTCTGCTCTCATATTTTCTTTCCTTAGGTAATCATTGTACTCCAACATCAATAATGTATTATTATGTTTCAAACTCATCTATACTTTGATTGCTTTGTAAATTGTGTAGCAGTGTGTAGCTTTCATGGGCATTAGCGCTTACTCTAATTCCTATGTTTACCCATGTTTATTCTCTGTTCATCCTTTAAGTTGTACTTCTGGACATTGATGTAAATTCAGCCGTTTTATTACTCATATCAGATCATTAAACAGCTAAAAGCTTGGACTGGATTCTGTAAATTCTCCCTCTGGATAAAAACATCTGCCAAATGAATTTAAGTAGAGTAGCATCCTGCCAAGCAGTGTGCCAAAAGCATTTCCAAGGACAAAGCAACTTGTTGTTGTCCACCGAATGTTAGTTAAAGTACACCTTTGCACTGTTAGCTCCATTGCCAAATGTGCTCACTTCACAGATGAGTGGAGCCTCACCAAACATTTAAACATGCACTCTTGCAAATTTTGCAGCCATTCAATGGGGCAGAATCCATCAACAGCTCCTTTAATGGTCCATTGTGGCAGGAAGCTGGTTGATATCCTCTGCAATGAAGCAAACAAGCCACTTAGAAGGTAGTTGCTCCATATTTGTTTAGGCTCCACAACTGCAGCTACAGCCTGCTAAACATAGCTCTAGAGTGCATTAATTACGTTCACATGGCAAACTTCGACTACTGCTCAATGGGTTTTATACACCTCAGTACCATTATGATTTCCCTTTAATCACATTTAAATGAGAAACAAAGAGTTGGCTCAACGGGGAGCTTCTGTTTGTCTATGGCTTAGTGCTTGAGTTTTATTGCAATATATCGGCGCTCTGTGGGAGGTGGGTGGTGCCTGCCAAGCGTATCATTCATGTTCCATCAAGATAAACCGAGAGTTACAGCATAGGGAAAAAATAGAGCAGGGTAATGAGAGATTCCATGATTGGGGTGTCATTTGTGTGATGTTCTGCAGATATTCCTTTTACAAATATGTATGTAAAGTAAAAGAAAAAAAAAACATTTAAACAAATTGATATCTTTCATGACAAGCTACATGTTGAAGTTTATCTGAGGCTATCATGGGCACCAAAACTGGACAGACAAAGACTGGAAAAATACCGGGTGATTTTGTGTACAGTTTGTATGAGTCTGTATACATGATAGCCTTAGGTTCCTGTTCTTGGCTGACAGGAATGGAACCCAAACTGATATTCTGCTGTTATAGCTGCTCCACATCAAGGTTTGATATTGTGTGCATTCTGAGATGCTTTTCTGCTCACCACGATTGTAAAGAGAGATTATAAGAGTTACTATATTTTTCCTGGCAGCTTGAACCAAAACGGCCATTTTCCTTTCTTATCAACAAGGCAGTTCCACCCACAGAACTGTCGCTCACTCAATGTTTTTTGCTTTTTTGCATTATTCTGTGTAAACTCTAGAGACTGTTGTGTGTGATATTCCCAGGAGACCAGCAGTTGCTGAAATACTCAAACCAGCCCAACTGGCACCAACAACCATGCCACGGTTAAAGTCACAGAGATCACACTTTTTCTTCATACTGATGATTGATATGAACATTAACTGAAGCTCTTGACCTGTAACTGCATGATTTTATTCATTGTGCTGCTGCCACATGATTGGCTGATTGGATAACTGCATGAATGAGCTGGTGTTCCTATTAAAGTCGATGTTGAGTGTACACTATGCATACAGAAAGAAGAAACGTAGGGGGGAAATCTCATATATTCTAGATTCATTACACAGAAAGTGAAATATTACATTATACTGTATAATAAATTATTCATTCTAATATTTTGAGATACAGGATTTTTGATTTCCATGAGCTGTAAGTTGTAATCATCGAGATTAAAGGCTTGAAATATTTCACTTTGTGTAATGAAACTAGAATATATGAAAGTTTCACTTTTTGAATTAAATTATGGGGAAAAAAATTTTCTATGGTATTCTAATTTTTTGAGATTTTTTTTATTGAGACTATGAATGACAATTGCACATGTGAAGATAGCCATCCCATCTTTTTTAAATGCTACATGCCATTAAGTAGTTAATATGCTTACGTGCTTGTCCTGCGTCACTGTCATTTACATAAAAGAGGTGATGACAATGCTTGCCACCTACAAAGCAGGGCCAATTTTGTTTTCTTAAACTCCCGTGAATGCTTGTCGCATCATCAGGATTCAAAATGTCCTGATGACAGGCTGAAAGCTAACATCAATTACAATTTGTAATGATTCAGGTACATAACTTTTTTACAGAAGTCCACATAAGCAATTATCATGACTAAATGTCAGAAATAGTTTATTTTCAATGCTTAATTATTAGTTATTATGATTGAAGCGAAGACTTTGTAACAAAATACCAATGATATGAATTGTTGGATCTAGTACACATACTGTATACACAGATATGTATAGTTTTAATACATTTGAGTGTATGTAAACAAAATCGGCACAAACAGCTGCAGTGCAGTGTACAGTAATGTTGATATTGTTGTACTGATTGACCTATGAGCACAGATAGAGCCTTAGCCAAACCTTAGTTCAATTTATACCACTTCCTCACATCTGTTTTCAGCTAGATCACACTGACATCTAGATTGTTTCAAGAGCGAATCATGCAGCACAATTTCAAAATTTTCTCTTATTTTAAAGCTATTTATCTGGTGTTAAATGTAGTATCTGATTGTTCAGTTGGTCTCATTATAATCAGGTTTGTGGCATCTGAATAGTAGTTTTTCGTCTTTAGTGTTTATGTTTTTTATCTACAGTACTGTGAAAAAGTATTTGCTGATTTCCTGATTTCTCCTGTTCTTCTTTATGTATACCTCATACTAAATAGTTTTAGATCTTCAAACTAAAAACAACATAAAACTAAGGCAACCGGAGTAAACACACAATACAGTTTTAATTTATTTGTTGTTGTTTTTGCTTTTTTTTTAAGCAAAATAGTTCTCCAACACCTATCACCCATGTGAAAAACTAATTGCCCCTTAAACTTAAAATCTGGTTGTGCCACCTTTAGCAGCAATAACTGCAACCAAACATTTATGATAACTGGGGATCAGTCTTTTACTTACTTCTAGGACTAGGATTTACTCCTATGCTTTGGATCATTGTCTTGCTGCATTGTCTTGTTGCAGTTGCTCTTGAGTTGCTGCAGTTGCTCAAGAGTTTCAACTTAGTGACTGAAGACCGGACATTCTCCCGTAGGATTTTCTGGTAGAGAGTAGAATTCATGTTTCCCTCAATTACTGCAAGTTGCCCAGGCCCTGAGGCAGCAAAGCATCCCCACACCATCACACTGCCACCACCATGCTTGACCGTAGGTATGATGTTCTTTTTGTTGAATTCTGTGTTTGGTTTACGCCAGATGTAACGGGACTCCTGTCTTCCAAACAGTTCCACTTTCAATTCATCAGTCCACAGAACATTCTTGCAGAAGATTTGATCATGGTGTGTTTTGACAAAATTCAGATGAGCCTTAATGTTCTTCTGGGTTAGCAGTTGTTTTCACCTCACCACCCTTCCATGGATGCCATTTTTTTCCCCCCAGTGTCATTCTGGTAGTGGAGTCATGAACAGTGACCTTTATTGATGCAAGAGAGGCCTGTAGTTCCTTTGATGTTGTCCTTGGCTCTTTTGTGACTTCCTGGATGAGTCACTGTCCTGCTCTTGGAGGAGTTTTGGAAGGTCGGCCACTTCTGGGAAGGTTCACTACTGTGCCGAGTTTTTTCCATTTGGAGATAACGGCTCTCGCTGTGGTTCTTTGAAGTCCCAGAGCCTTTGAAATAGCTTTGTAACCCTTCCCAGACTGATGTATTTCAATCACCTTCTTCCTCATCATTTCTGGAATTTCTTTCAACTTTTGCATAGTGTGTTACTGGGTAAGACCTTTTAACCAACTTCCTGCTGTTGAAAAAGTTCTATTTAAGCGATGATTTGATTGAACAGGGTTTGCAGTACTCAGGATTGGTGCATCTAGTCCAGCTGAACCTCAACCACTATGAATGTTGTTTCATAAATTTGGGGAATAAGTAATTTTGGGGGCAAATACATTTTCACACAGGTTCAGTTGGTATTGGATAGCTTTTTTTCCTTCAAACTCAGGTTGCCTTTTTTTATCTTAGATTTTGTTTTAATTTCTGAAACAATTTAGTATAGGATATACACAAAAACAGAAGAAATTAGGCAAGCAAATACTTTTTCATAGCACTCCATCTATCTATCTATCTATCTATCTATCTATCTATCTATCTATCTATCTATCTATCTATCTATCAGAGAATATCATTGACCTCATCATTATTACAGAAAAAGTTTCAGAATTAAGTTCCTGTTTTCCTCTCTCTCTCTCTCTCTCTCTCTCTCATGTATGCCTTTTTCAGTGTATTTTAAAGGCTTATATATCTGTCTATCTATTTCACATAATTCCACTGTCCTCATTTTCCCAGAAAATCAATAAAGCTTCCGAAGTGAGTTCCTATTGCTCGCTCGATCTCTCTCTCTCTCTGTCTCTCTCTCTCTTTCTCTCTCTCTCTCTCTCTCTCTCTCTCTCTCTCTCTCTCTCTCTCTCTCTTTCTTTCTCTCTCTCTCTCTCCCACCCCCCACGCACATATTTTGTTATTTATGCCACATTTAGTTATTTAACTCAACATCAGCATTAACCTCACTGAAATTTTTAAGTATAGCATTCCAGGTTGTTTTCCCCCTGTCCAAGCTGTTATTCATAAATAAATCCCCATAAATGTGTAGCTTCTCCGAGATCTGAAAAAAAAATAATAAAAACTCTGGCTCTGAAGACGAGATTAAACTGTAAGCCGCTCAGTCAGTATCATATTTCTAGTGTACACAACACAATCATGATTTTACATCAACTCTTTTCAGTATTTCATTGGTTCAGCAGAAAGTGCTTGGGCCATTTGTCAGGGGTTTGAGGAAACTCAAGCTTCCCTGCACTTGTTGACATCTCAAGAGCACACACTCAGCCATGGCGTAATCGTAAACTGCAACTCAATTGGCTGTAGAGATCTGGCTTAGATCCAATAAGTGGTCTCCATATAACAGAGCGGAGCACAGAGAAAATTCAAAAAGGAAAAGGAATCGTTCATGGTGGTGGATTAACCCTGTGAAGCTATACTAAAGAGTCCAAACCATGTGTAAAGGATTAGCTGCCCTGCCTCAGACATGTCTGGAAAGGTATGCAGACGTTCAGTTGTGTTTACTGTACTAAATTGTTCTTTCTGCTTCAAACTTTAAAAGTAAATACAATTTTAAAAAATCAACCATGATGTCTAAAGATTTGGCAATACTAAAGAGTCCTCCCCTGAAAATGAGATTTTTGTATTCTCTCTTGCATAATACAGCTGAAATAACACTTGATAGAAAAAAATCTCAGAAGTAAAATCAGAAATAAGAAGAATGTGTTCTACCAATATCTGTATTAATGGTTCAATATTGAGTGGTAGATTTTAATAAAAGAAATAAGCACTATTCTTTCGGAAAAGCTTTAACATTAACGTTTTAAAGTGGCATTAAATTTCTGCATTCTTGATAATGGGTTTGAATATAAGAGCTGTGAAATTGTGTTGAAAGTTTCTTTTTAGTGCGATTATTATATATTTTTTACTCTAATGTCTATAAGTATGGGATTTTAAGCAGGACAGTTTTGCCTTATAAATACCTTCATGAAAAAAAAAAACAACTTTTTGGTATATTGAATCAATACATTTTGCTTCTGCAATCATGTGAAAAGCCTGAATGTCTCAGTTACAGTGCAGCATGAATGCATGAGCTGTAATAAAATTTAAGACTCATATGTTTAAGTAACTGCCAAAGGTGATCAAAAGCAGTGCTTTCTGCCTCCATCACAGAAAAAAACAAAATGGTATAGAGGGTCTGTTTTTAATAAAGCAAGGTATGGTTTCAATAATACAGGATGACGGAAGCTTAAATAACTAAGGATTTAAAAAAAAAAAAAAAAAAAAAAGCATACCTCAGAATGGAATTCAAATGGTGAAGGTTTAGTTTTTCACGTGTTAGTTTGAAGTGAGACAGAGAGCTTTTTTCTGGCGCTTCAGAAAAGCATGACAAAAATGTTTTGCTATGTCCTCTGAAATAAATGTTTTCCCCCTCATGATTTTTACTGGTGATGTATATTAGGACTGCTCAGACTAAATAATTTTAGATATTTGAATTAAGTTCAATATTGTGAAAAGGAAACCTGGGTGGTAATAATAATAATAATAATAATAATAATAATAATAATAATAATAATAATAATAAGACTCTAACAACAGCAACAAATTAACATACAAGTACCATATACACGACATAATAAGACTTAATTTCTTTCTATTTTCTTACTTATTTACTTATTTTTCTTCCTTCCTTCCTAAGCTTATCCAAAACGTAATAAATTTACAATGGATATAAAAGGTATACACACCCCCGGCAGGTTAAAATAGCAGGTTTTTGTCAATAATTAGTGAATAATTGCACAAAGATAAATCATGTCAGATCTTTTCCCACAATTAGTGTACAATTGCAAAGAATACAAATAAAGTGGAAAAACAACCAGAAAAAATAAAAAAATAAAAAACTTAGAATAACCTAGTTACATAAGTGTGCACACCTCTAAACTAATACTTTGCAGAAG
Source organism: Ictalurus punctatus (assembly GCF_001660625.3). Lineage (NCBI taxonomy): Eukaryota > Metazoa > Chordata > Actinopteri > Siluriformes > Ictaluridae > Ictalurus > Ictalurus punctatus. The sequence continues at coordinate 21,882,470 of NC_030426.2, read as the reverse complement.
CATATTTTGATTTTTTTACACCACTCAGTCTTTTTGAGCAAGAGTCTGTCTGCGTGACACGTATTGAATTGGTAATATTTTGGCATTCTTCCTTGCAAAAACATTCTAAAGCCATCAAATCGAGAGGGCACAGCCTGCTTCAGGTCACCCAACAGATTTTTAGTTGGATTCAGGTCTGGACTCACTGACAATTATTTTCTTTTCTTAAGCCATTCATTTGTTGATTTGGATGCTGAAATGTGAAATTACTTTTCATCCTCTACTTACTAGCAGACACTTTTGACTGGTATTTGTAGCAATTCGTGATTCCCTCCACCTGGATAAAAGCTCCATTCTGGCTGAAGAAATGCAGCCCTAAAGCATGATGCTGTCACCACCATGTTTCACCATGGCTATGGTGTTCCGTTGGTGTTATGCAATTTTGGTGCCAAACATACCTTTTGGAATTGTGGAATTATTATACCTTTTGGAATTGGTCTCATCAAATCATAACACATTTGCCACATGGTCTGGGGTGATTTAGTTAAACTTGGATTTTTTTGTGTGTGTGAGAAAGAGCTTCCGTCTAGCCACCCTAGCCCATAGCCCAGACATGTGAAGAATACGGGAGATTGTTGTCACATGCAGAGAGTAATCAGTAATCAGTCAGATATTCCTGCAGCTCCTTTAATGTATGTGTCTTTGCAGCCTCACATGTAAGTCTGTGTCTTGTCCTTTTGTAAATTTTGGAGGGACTTCCTGTTCTTGGTGATGTCACCGTGGTGCTCCATTTTCTCCACTTTGATGATGGCCTTCAAGGTGTTCTATGGTACATCTAATGTTTTGGAGATTCTTTTATTCCCCACTACTGATTGACATCCAAGTGAGATACCGTGGATGCTTTGTAAGCTCTTTGCAGGCTATCAGAAAAGCTGATCTATATTTGGGGTTAATCAGAATAATTTCATACATGACAGAATAATTTCAATGATGTATGATAATTATTTGTGATCATTAGATTGAATGTGTTTGGTTTATTATGAATACAGCTGAATACATACATTCCCCAATTATAAAAGGGTGTGCACACGTATGTAACCCTATTGTAATTTTGTTACTATTCCTATTTTTCCCTAAAATGTTTCTGGTTGTTTTTCACTTAATTTTTATATGTTGCAATTTCACACTGAGGATGAAAATAAGTTGTGTAATGATTAATCTTGGTTTTATTTTCTTTTTTCCATCACAAAAACCTGCCATTTTAACAAGGGTGTGTAGACTTTTTATGTCCACTGTATATAAGTAGAGCATTAATTCCAACTAAATGAATCTTGTTTTGATCCTGATCTCAGCTTACTATTATAATGTAGAGTTACACGTGTTCTCCTGTGTCCATGTGGGTTTCATCCTGGTTATCTGGTTTTCTCCCACCTCATAAAACTATGCTCGGAGATGGATTGGTGACTCTAAATTGCCCCTAGGTGTGAATGTTTGTGCATGATGCCCTGTGATGGATCAGCCTTCCCACCAGGGTGTGTCCTGCCTTGCTCCAGTATTCCTGGAATACACACTTCATCCATTGTGACCAGGATAAAGCCCTTACTCAAGATGAATAAATGAATAAAAACACTTCCTTTAATTTGATATCAGTCTGTAATGTCACTGTTGAAGAATTTCAGCCACACTTCTGTGCAGAATTCTTTTAGTTCAAACACATTGGCAGGTTTTCAAAAATGAAGGGATCATTTCATGTCTTATCCTATTATCCCTATTTGGTTCAAGTCAGGATTTTGAGTAGGTCACTCCAAGATATTCTTTTACTTTCTTTTCTGCCATGTGGATTTTTTTTTTTTTTATCTTTCATTGTTTTTCTGCATAATTTTTATTTTCATTAGTCTTATGCGTTTTTGTGCTGTACAGATGGTCATTTCAACAATAGCAGAAAAGCATCTCCATGACAGTTTGTATGAAATTTTTAATTTTATGCCAGACATAATGAGTAAATGGTTTATATTTTTATGGAAAAAGGCATTGGTAACATCCAGATGGTTTTGATTTTGCCATTAACATTGGTATTTCTCTTTTTTAATTGTGGTTTCTGCCTTGCTACTCTCCCAAGCATCCAATTGTCGCCTACTCTCTTTCTTACTGTGGATTGTTTACACTGACCTTAGCTGAGGTTAGAGCAGAATGCAGTTTGTTGGGTGTTGTTGTGGGATCTTTTGTGACTTCCTGGATGAGTTGTCTCTACACCCTTGGAGAAATTTTGGCCGACCAGAAAGTCTGGGAAGGTTGATCACTGTTCTCTGTTTAGAAATGATGGCTCTCACTGTTGTTCAGTACTGTCCCACGGACAAAAACTGGCTTCATAACCCTTTCCAGAATGATTTTGACAATTTTCTTATCTCCGAGTGGCTGATGATAAGGTTCGGTATGAGGGACTGTAATCAAGCCTGGACGTGTTCAATCAGCTGTGTTTAGTCAGGCTTCCTCTGTCTAATATTATTTTGTCTACACTATCAGAAAGTATTCGGTATGGCAAGCATAGAGGAAGTGAGTGAAGAGCAAACAGTTTGTACTGTAAATCTAATGTATGTATTTGTGTGTTTATGTCTTGGATCTAGGGCTAAAGGGATCAAGACTAAGTTGGGAACTCTGCTCCAGAAGCCAGAGAATGCCATTGACCTCATCATCCCATACCCTGAAAAGCCTGAGAAGAAACCAGAAAAGCTTCAGAAGTGAGTTTCTCCTCTCTCTCTCTCTCTCTCTCTCTCTCTCTCTCTCTCTCTCTCTCTCTCTCTCTCTCTCTCTATCATATCGTATATTCCAGACACAATATTAGTCTCTATTCACTTATTTCATCAAAGAGTTGTTTCTGACCATGAAGCAGCTGGATGTCAACTAAATAAATAAACACAGCTGGATATAAATAAAACTTCTTTTTAATTTGAAAATGGTTGATTACAAATTCAAACGAATTCATACAAACAATCTAGCTTAAAAAAAAGTAAAAATAATTAATGTTGAAAAAAGGGGCAGGGTTAGCAATAATGACTTTTCGTATCAGTTCATTTGTATAAAATCACTACTGGTAATTCCTTTACAGAAAAATCCCATACATTTCACATGCAATCATACTGTATGTCTTTCATATTCTGTCGAGTTATGCCAGAATGTGAACAGTGAATCATGTGTAAAAATCACAATGTGAAACATAACGTGAAAAACCACACGTGTAAATCCTGTGCAAATGTTTACAATTCATTTACAATTCAATGATGATGCAATATTTCCACCTTTTGCCAGTGTCATGATGACAGAAGCTTTGAGAGCAGGAAATTAAAGCTCCTGTCACTATCAATTTAATAAACTTCTATTGCCCCTTGAACATACACACAGCACTTCCGTGGAACTAGTAGATAAAGACTGGATAATATTGAGCAAACTTTCAAGTTTAACAATGTTGAAAATATTTATATAAAAGCAAATTATTATTTATAATTATAGTCTGTGTTAAATACAGTGGGGTCAAAAAGTCTGAGAGTACTAATGAAAAAATGCTTCTATTTTGCATTATTTTCTAATTTAATACAACATTGTTATTATTATCATTACAAATTATATTATTGACAACAACTTAAAAATTATTTACATGAATTTTAGTGTTTCTTAGTGTTTGGTACGTCCCCTTTTGTATTAATGGCAGTGTGCACTCGAGCTGGCATGGACTCCATGAGTGTGTGCACAACCTTATGATCCATTTTAGATGTGTTTCATCAGAACACATGCTTCAATAAAAGATATTAGACATGAGGGAAATCTGCCTTTTGTACAAAGCAGTTAACATCATGTTACAATTCAAGATATTCAACATTTACTACTTTTGTTTTATTCAGTTCAATTAAACAAAATGTTTAGTTGTATGGTGCTTTTAACAATGAACATTGTCACAAAGCAACTTTACAGAAATATATAAATTCAGGATCTAAACTTATTATAATATATATATATATATATATATATATATTATAAATAAATAAATAAATTTATTAATATATAAATTCAGGATCTAAACTTAAATTAATAAATGTTTCCCTAATGTATCCCAAGACAGAAGTAGAAAGTAGAAGTAGAAAACTACCTGAGACTATATGAGGAAGAAACATTGAGAGGAACCAGACTCAAAAGTGAACCCAAACTTATTTGGGTGACACTGGATAGTGCGATTATAAATAAATCCCTTCTGCTCCTGTGTACTACATGGTCAAAATGTGCAATTGTGTAATCAGGAAATTCATTAAGGTTTTCACATGAAGTTATCAACTGTTCACTGATGGAGACTTGAGTGCAAAACTGTTCATGGCGATTGCAGTTCTAAGCCGTCTTCATGGTTTTTAAGTGGTATCATCCACAGTAATCTTATTATCTTTAGGCTTTTTGTGTAGGGCCATCCTCAACAACAAAGTGATTTCCAAGTAAAGAGAACTCCAACCAGAAGTAGGGCATCAGGATGGATCAGGCAGGTCTGGTGAGCAGAAGGGGTCACTGGCATCTCAGGACATGCATGTGTAGTTCAACAGATTTTTAGGCATGCTAATTGTGATGTAACGGTTAAGGACAATGTACACTGTGTGCGGAGTGCAACCAGAGACTCTGGCAAGATTAGCTATGACAGCAAAGGAAGAGCCAGAAGGTAACACAAACAAATATTTTCAGCCTGGACTTAAATACTGAGACTGTGTTTGAGTCCCGAGTACTAATTGAGAGCTGTTCCATAACTGTGGAGCTTTGTAAGAGAAAGCTCTACCCCCTACTGTAGCCTTCACTATTCAAGGTACCAACAAACAGCCTGCACTTTTTTATATATATATATATATATATATATATATATATATATATATATATATATATATATATATATATATATATATATATAATTTTTTTTTTAAAAATTTAACTTCCCAGATTTTCAATGTGGTCTCAAATATTTCCACTCAACTGTTTGTTTGTAATTTATTTCATCATATATATCCTTTAAAATACAAATAAAGCATTTGCTTTGTAAAAATAAAATAGTCATCTTAGTAAATGAAAATATCATGAATATAGTCAAATTTATCTAGTATTTCTTATTATAAGATGACAATATACCAAATATAACCAAGTATAATTAAACCTATTTCTGGACATTTTTACTCATTTCAAGCTGTGTAGTTTTCTTATTTTATTGGCAGATAATTCACTTCTTTCTAGATATAAATGCTTAAAATTAGCAAAATTATCTGCCAACAGAAAAAGATTCATCCTTGAAATGAGTATAAATGGCTTGAAATTGGTTTAATCATCTTATATTTGTTTTATTGTGATCTTATAATAAGAAATACTAGATAAATCTGTCTATATTCAAAGTATTTCCACTTGCTAATATGTCAATTTTTTTGCAATGAAACCAGCTGCTCTTCACTATGAATCATGGTATCTGTGCCATTTCTGTAATTTGTACCAGACCTTTTAGAAAACTTGTATAATCATGCAGTGTGAAGAACATTGTTTTGAAGAACAAGAGAGAGTGTGTGTGTTAGTTCATTCTGCAATAAATAAAAAATAGTGCCAAAGAATTGTTTATACCATAAATCCTAAAACACCATGAAAAGCTTGTGTAACTATCAACATTTCAGAATGGATTGGAAGGGCTAGTAAGAGTGACATTTCATATGTTAATACCTTTTTTGGGCATCCTGAAATGGACGAGTACCTGTATACGTGTGTGCTTCTGTACTATTCAGTGTTATTACATAGTCTGTGTAGTATGTTGTAAACAAAACTCTAATTGGTCAAAGGATGGATGATCCTCTCATACTCTTTTATACTCAGAAGTGCAACATCACTCAGAAGTTGCTGTTTTCATGGTCATAAATAAAAGATCCAGCACTGCATTTCTTATGTGTACGGTATTGTATTGTTTGAGATGAGGCACTTAATTCCATCCATCCATCCATCCATCTTCTACCGCTTACTCCTTCTTCAGGTCATGGAGAAACCTGGAGCCAATCCCAGGGAGCATGGGGCACAAGGCGGGGTACACCCTGGACAGGGTGCCAATCCATCGCAGGGCACAATCACATACACACTCATTCATACACTACGGACACTTTAGACATGCCAATCAGCCTCCAGGATAGGCTCCAGGCTCCCCGTGACCCTGAAAAGGATAAGCAGTATAGAGGATGGATGGATGGATGGAATTGGAACTTTCATATTCTAGAAAGTGGAACTTTCATATTCTAGATTCATTACACAGTAAGTGAAATATTTCAAGCCCTTTTTTTGTTTTAATCTTGATGATTATGGCTTACAGCTCATGGAAATCAAAAACCTTCTGAAAAGTATGTTTCCTTTCAAAGCGTGCACTACATACTGTGGGAAGCTTTCTCGTACGTGGCCAGTATCTGAAGTCTGGTAAAATCACGCCTATATATAGGCCTGCCATGGTCAGGTGATGTGGCATAACACCCATTGTGTGACTATAAAATGGTGCCTTTAAAAAACATCGTCACCTCTGTGCAACACTGGACTGTGACTGGAGCACTGATGGCAGGGAATGATGGTAGCGCTGGTAGCGATCTGGAAATGGAGGATGGATATCAGTTATGCTGTTTGATGAAGAAAGAATGCCAGATAGAATCAAAATAGGCTATATAAGTTACCCAGTAAGACAATACGTACCTCCTCCACTAAGCTGCTTCAAGTGTCCGAAGTATGCACATGTTAGTGTGGTTTGCAGAGGAAAACAATGATGTTCACCGAGATGTGGGGGTGACCATGAATATGGTAAATGTGACAAAAGAGTGAAGGTAAAATGCTGCAATTGTGGTGGTCACAAAATGAGTAGATACGGAGAGAGATAAAAGCACAGGAATGGACTGGAAAGGCTTTGGGTCAGAGAAAGATAAACAAGGATGGACCGGTGATTGGAAAAATGAAATTTGTTTAATTTATGGCTGAAGTGATCAATTGTTCTGCACAACAGAAAGCACAACAGAAAGAATTAAAAACATAATAAGGACTGCAGAGGGGGAAGGCCAGGGGGAACGCGTGGCCACAATCGCAGCCTGCTAGTAGGCCTGATTTAAAATAATAATAAGTGCCGAAAAGGCAAAAACAAGTGGTCCTGAGGGGCCATGGAGGGAGGTATCAGTTTTCTCTGGTCAGCGAGCTGTCACAGGGCAACAAAAATCTGATGTTTTCCCTCCAACAAAATGTGGAAAGTTAATGTCACTAAAGACCATCTGGCAGCATGGACTGTACATTTCAGAGGTCTACTCACCACAGTAGTCAGCACAATGCACAGCCCAATGTTAGCCCAGGAAGTAGATCTGTCTTGGACAAAGGGGCCATAGAACATGTACGTCTATTTCCTGGTCCACAGAAAAGGTGGGGTATGTGTCCAATTTTAGATCTGTGTCATCTGAACCGTACTCTTCAGACATACAGGTTCAGGATGTTGATGCTCAAACTTATCGTTCCACAGGATTGGTTTATTACAATAAATCTAAAAGAAGACGCATATTCCCAGTCACAGGAAGTTCCTGAGGTTCGTGTTTGGAGGCAACGTGTATCAATATCAGTTCTGCCTGTGACTAGCTTTATCCCGTTGCACTTTCACGAAGTGCACGGATGCCGCACTGACTCCAGGGCATCCGTCTGCTAAACTACCTGGACAATTGGTTAATTCTAGCGTGGTCCAGGAAGTTGGCGATTCAACATCGATATGTTGTTCTTGCCCACATGAGGAGCCTGGGGCTCAGGTTGAACCTTAGGGACCTTTGCTTCTCCAATCGAGAGTCACTTTTCTAGGTGTTATATGGGATTTGAATACGATGAGGGTGTGTCTATCCCCAACTTTCATAGGGCAATCCTATCAACACTGAGCAAAATAAAGTTAGGTCAGTGAATGCAATGTACAGTCCGAGCAACCAGAATGTGGGGGCAGACATCCTGTCAAGGCAGGAGCTGAGGCTTGTGGATTGGAGTCTCTATCCACAAGTGGGTGAGTCCATATGGTGGAGCTTCGGCCAGGTGGAAGTGGACGTGTTTGCCTCTGAGGAGACAACATGCTGCCCGCTATGGTTCACCCTCACTCCTCCTGCACCAAAAAAAGGGTAGGGGCTGGATGCCATGGTACACATGTGGCTGAGGTCACGTCTGTATGCCTTTTCCCCGATCATTCTCCTCCCACAGGCTCTAGCGAGAGTTCGCCAAGGTGGTGCTATGTCTGCTGGTAGTAGCACCAATTTGGCCTGATCGAATTTGGTTCTCGGAGACAATATCTCTGCTGGACGGTACTAACTGGGACATTCCCATTCACAGGGATCTATTGTCTCAAGCCAGAAGGTTGATTTATCACCCTCAGCCAGAACAACGGAAACTGTGAGCCTGGCCCCTGAGGGGGAAAATTACTTTTCCACAATATTCAAATTTTTTTGAGATGCACCAGTATAGTAGGCTGTTTGTCATACAGCTTATATTATGTGAGGAACAAAAGAAATTTAAACTTAATCAAGTCTAAACTTCCTCTTCTGGAAAAAGTAGCTTCCTTTTTATACCAAATCAGTAAAGGCTACACATACACACACTTCTCCTAAGCAGACTGTTAGGTGAATACCTAATGTACTAGCCATTACAAGCATCAGTAGATAAGGTCAGCATAAGGTGGACAGAAACATTAGTGTGCCAACTCTGTCAAATGAAGTACAATACACCTACGCTATCACCACAAACGTCCACACATATGTGCCCACATCACCCTTTCATGTTGGTTAGTGGAATTAAAAATGAGAACAAACTGCTGAAGACAGTTGACACATAATTTCACAAGAACCATCATGAAATTAATAAAATCAGTAAAATATCTATCAAAACTAACTGAATACAAGACTCACTAAATTGTCATGGACTAAGATGAGGAATCAGCTGACATAACTGTTGTCTTAGAGGCTTGCATGTGTGTGAATACTCTCAAAATCACTATAAAAAAAAATAAAAAATAAAAAAAACAGAAACACAGTTTATGTAAGTTATTTCTATTTCATTGTGAAATAGGTGTCACATCCACTTCCATGGCAGCACTGATCCCCCACCCCTTCTTCATCACCAAACACTTCCTGTTTACAGACAATATAAAGCCAGTTTAAACATTCCGTTAGTGCAAAGTCTTGCCACCTTTAACATTTCTGTAAAGTTCAGAGCCATGTATTCTGTGATTTGCTATTTCTGTGGTTTGAACCTCACCTTAATAATCAACTATTCTTTGGATTTGCCCTTTGTCTGGTTTATTCATAAATTTCTGTGTTTCATCAGTGTTGTCATGTTCACTCTGATTTTGGATCCTGTCTTGAATTTTGTAAAGACACCTCCTGCACATGGATTCTCACACATCTCCTGAGTCCTGTCCATTACTCCCTGATGCACATTGAGTTATAAAAAAAAAAAAAAAAGACTGACAGGCGACAATACCTTTATTTGACTAATTTCATGGTCACAAAAATAAAGTTTTGTAATTTCCACATTCTAAGGAGTTTAGTTGTGTTTACTGTTACCTCAGTGGTACTCACAAATACATCACTTCTCTAAGTCAAACCAAAATAGATCTGGCACAGAAGCATAGAAACTTCCGAATTAGACGATAAATGTTGGTGTTGAGCTGTTACACTTTGATAGTAACAGCCATTTGTGTCTTTCAGGCCAAACCCTGAAGAGGTTGCCCAGTGGGGCCAGTCTCTGGACCGAGTTCTCACCAACAGTTGTAAGTACACAAGAGCTCCTTTATTTCCTATCCATGTTTTATCTATCTATATTTATAAAGGCAGAGGCAGCACTGCGGTTTGAAATACTTCTTTAAGGTCCAATGAAGGTCAGTAGGGCATGCTGAGAAGCTGAATTGAGTACACATTTTACAGGCAGGATCTTCAAATGACCCATCAAAGACATTTTTTCAGTCACATTAATATTACATACATAGAAACAAAAAGTAAAAGGTGAAAAAACACCAAATGGGGTCCTACCCTCCAATCCTACCAAAACATATAACTGCATAAATTATATATCTCTGACCCTGGAGATGTGGTGCTGTCATTAGAGTAGAATGAAAGAGCAAAAACATACACATGAACAGCTAAAACCACTGATTCAATATTGGACTAAAATAAGATAAATGATTTTGGGCCAAGTGTCAGAAAAACAGAACGGAGAGGGAATGAAAAATAGGAAGGCGTAATTGGTATTGAAAAAACATCAGCACCTTTTAAACAAGACAGACATCTGAGTCCAAAGTTTTGTTGAAAAATGTGCCAAACATCAGAGATGTTTCTAAAATAAATTGCACCATTAAGAGTACAAGGCAATTATATTATATCCTAGGGAGAATGCATTAGACACAGGTCCAATTTTGTTTTTAAAATTAAACATTTCAATCATTGTAATGTAATAAAGTTCCAGTGAATGCTGAAGTGAATTTTAAATGTATGCGTGAAGCAGTATGTCTATGCAAGTGTGTGTGTGTGTGTGTGTGTGTGTGTGTGTGTGTGTGTGTGTGTGTGTGTGTGTGTGCCCAGTCAACCTACCAATCCAATTTCACAACTATTATCCATGTTAATATTTTACCCCAAACCTTTTTTTTCCAAGAACACATTTTTTTAACTCAACACTAAAAAGGTGTAAAATTATTTATTTTCTTTTTGTTGTTGTGCAAAAAATGTTTTTGCTAACAATCACTTTGACTAAAAGAGTTGGGGAGTTACATGTTCTGGAGGAAAGCTTGCCTTGCATGCATTGGTGGACTCTGGGGTGACCCCCCAACCCAGTGTCCTGATCAGTACAGTACCATGTCTTTGTCCCATCTACTGTCTTGTCTTGTGTACTGCTCAGTCTTATTAACTACCCTATCTGTTATGTCCTACACCCACCACTTACCCATATTAACCTCTAATACAAAGTACAACAAATTTTCGAATTTTTTGGTGGACCAAAAGAAAAAAAAATTGGGTGAAAGACTCTGGGATGACCTTGTGGTTGATATGTCCCCTATAGTTTTATTTAGACTATCTAAGTCTCAGACCAACTCTTAGACTATCTAACTCACAGACCTGCCGCAAAGGAAAGACATGTGGGATCCCATGTATAAACAGAGACTGGTCCATTGGGTTGTGGACATCACCACCAAGGCCTACGAATGGGCTGAACACCCAGACTACTCTTATGTTCCGCTCCACAAGGAGCATTTCCTCATGAACAGTATTTACTGGAAGTATCAGCCCACAGCAGTTTCTTCAGAAATGATCCATTCACATGTGCTTACATGAGTTTAACAACATTTGTAACATTTGTATGAATTGATTTGATTGGTCTGGTCCAAACAGTGTTTGCGCTGCAAAAATTTGTCACCAGCTCAATTCTAATTGATGACCAGTGCTTTACAGACTTGAAGACATGAAGACTAACAGTTTGCATAAACATCTCAATGTTGCATATAAATAAAGTGAGTTTTGAATAAACAGTGACATTTAAAGGTCACTGTATACAAACTATATCTTAAACTTATTCTAATTAAACCACCTAAAATAACTCATTATTATTATTCATGATACATTCATGATTCAGGCAAATATTTAACATTTTTTATGTTTTATTCCAAAAAGTATTAAGAAGTACATAAAGTCATTCAGCGATTTCTGAAAAAGGCACCATACAAGAGAAACCTATCTAGTCATCAGTGTGAAGAACAGCACTAATATTAAGCCGGTATCCACATGTGGTAATAAACATGTCTATTACAACCATTTACAAATGATGAATGTTTGTGTTAATTTACTGTTAGTTTTGAAATAAGGTTTTAATAAACAAGTGACTATTAGCCAGCCTTTTTAATTACAGTTTACATTTATTTTTATTAATCCTTCATATTAAACAATGGCAGAGTACCAAGACATTGAGACGGTTGATTACTTCCTAAGACTGTATCTATGTGAACTAGGATACACAGGGGGAAAATTGCAGTTGATTGATGAATAACAAGCCAGAACGGAGAGAGATATCAGACAGAGATTTCACCACATATCACAGACACCCTTTCAGGTACACATCAACCCTTATTCTCAGTAATGCAGTGTAGAGTGGTACGTGCCGAAAGGTGTAATGAAAAAAGTTATGGGCTGAGGTGTTACATGAAATGAAGGAGAGAAACAACATTGAAATTTGCAAAAAAAAATAAAAAATTGAGAGAAGTTTACTTGGCAGATGAGGGTAATTTCTTAGTATATTGTCAATAGGTCTATATTTTCATTTAGACAATTATAATCACTATTATTATTATTATTATTATTATTATTATTATTATTATTATTATTATTATGTCATTATAAATGACTGTCTTTTTCCTTAATACGTTGCATGCCCTTGACATGAGCAGCTAATCTTAATTATAGACACGTTGCCTACAATTTGTCGAGTACATGATATCCGTATGTATGAAATTATTTCCCTTATTAAACTTTGCATGTGTGAATCTCACCATATGCACATACAGTATACTACTGCATGTTTTGTTTTGTTTTTCACCAATTTATTGTTCAATAAAAACACATTATATGCAGTAATAGGTGGTCCATAAGTCCTTATTGTTATGCCACATAAAACTAAAATATTAGAATACCTCAGGTCAGGAAAACATGAATTATTATTATTTTATTTTTTTTAAATTATAAAAAATATCTATTGGTTTTGGAGTATTGGTACAGATTTTTTTTTTCTCAGAGAAAATCACATCAGATTTAATTCAAATGGCTACTAAGGACTTAGCGCACCTCTCATTTAAAAGTAAATCTAAGCAAATACATGTTTTTGTACTACTGTAGCCACACATAAAATGTATAAGTGCATTAAAGTTGTGAACACCTATTTATTTTTTAGATGTAAATAATTTACAACTGTTTGTTCTACAGTAATTTACAAGTTCTTTTATGTGATTACACATGGTGAGGAGTCTATCCAGGAGTTTATCCAGATGCATGAATGATGAAGATTGAGCAATTATAATGCTATTGCTTTTTTCCATTTAGAGGGCTGAGCAGCCAAACCCTCTGTTGTCTACAGATTTTTGCATTGATCATGACATGGCAATGTGCACTTCCAGGCTGTTAAGACCAGGCTGTGTAAGCATATGTTGACGATGTTCCAATCCCAAGCGATTTGGGCATTTATCATGTCCATCATCACATTCCATTGGGGCATTGCAAAACAAAAAACTTGGCATTGTACCCCGCGAAATACAGGAGAAACTCTGGAGGGTAGAAAAAAAAAGTTCACCACAAAGTTCACGGGGGGGTGGGGGAATATTACTAAAATCAGCATCACCCAAAGAGCATGTCACTGCATGCTCCTTGACTGTTTTCACTGTAATAATTTAATTAAGTGGAATTGGTATTCCCACCCAATTCCTGCCTCATGATCAGTTTTCCAAGGATAGGCTCCAGATCCACCTCAACCCTGATTAAGATAATTAAGAAATTGGTTACTGAAGATCAATGAATACTAATATTTTACAATGATTTTTGAGTGCTTACTTAGCATCTAGATTCAGCATTTTCCATTCCTTTGCAAAAGGAGAATGGGAAATGGGATGAACAGGATGTAACTAAGGTCTGTTATATTCTACACAAATGAGGCCAAGCTCAAATCACAAAGTGAAGACTTTGCTATGAGTACTCAGCTAGGAAAGGAGCACACTGGTAAACTCCACTAGTTCATTAAGGAAACTCTAGAGGTTCAGAACGTAAGGAGACAGAACCTATGAAATATAAAATAATAAAATTTTATATTTTATATTTCATTTTTTTCTGTTGTGGCTGTTTTCCGACTTAAATAGATTATTAAAAATATTCTGCACGACTGTTTCCTTATCTAACAACAGTGGTTTAACAGTGGACTTCCTGGATGTAGCTCTTTACTGCTAATAATAAAGCAGCAGAAGTCAAACTGTTGAATTCCAGCTGTCATGTTTGGATCTCCAGAGAGATTGTTTCACATTACTTTGTGGGAATTGGGATTTGTTTAATTAAACTTTTCTCCATTTAAATCCCTTCTCTATGGACCACCAGGATTTCAAGGACTTTTAGGACTTTGTGCTGCCTAAAAAACCGTTTTAGAGATACTGTTTCTTAATTAGCTTTAGGCCAACATTATCTTAATGATCAAGAAGTGATAGCAATTACACATATTTAAGATCTAAATATTTTAATAATACAAAATGTTCTTTGGTAAATAGTATTGTGATTCTCCTCATGATTTTGTCTACACAGACTTAAAACGAAGAGGAAATGGGATCAGGAATCAGCTTGCACGATAACAAAACAAAAAATGTTGATTTATATTACTACTATATATTATTAATCGATTATAAACTATTAATATAGTAACATAGATCATTTTTGGATCAGGAAGGAACATCTCTGTCATTCTACCTCTCATGGAACCTCTCATGTCATTCTAAGCAATATTGGTGCCAATCTTCTCACAGTTGCTGTGAATGTGTAGTTCACTCAAGCTCTGAAATGCACCTTCAGTGTTCTGAGAAAGAGATCTATCACTGACTAACAATAACAACAGCAACAACAAATGGGTGACCTACATGTGTTTCTTTGTTTAATTTGTACTTTGATTTCAATCAGTCAATCAAAACATTTATTACAGAATCAGGGTCCAATTAAAATACAAGAGAATAAATAAAATGAACAGCATGCAGTTAAAAATGCAACGGTACCAATGTCTCCACAGCTTGGATTGGTAATGTATAGTACTGACCCTTATATCCAATAAGCCCACAATAATTTCATTTTCAGACTTGTTGAGCCAGCAAATGAAGTTATACATAAAATATCTTAAAACAGCACGAAAAGTATTAACTCCTGCAGCCACAAACATTTCACTCGCATTATGCCATCTAGGTGTCTTTAATACAATTCTCATTGCATCACCATAAGCTACTTGAAGTCTCTGTAAGCTTGTTATCCTATAGTTTGACCACAAATGTGCAGTGTAGAATGGTGTACAATATGTTTTAAACAGTTTAATTAAAGAAGGCTGGTATGTACACACAAATATATCATTCAACCATTAGCAACATGATGCCAAACTTTTTATGAATAATTTATATATATATATATATATATATATATATATATATATATATATATATATATATATATATATATATATATATATATATATATTTATAAACTTCAGAAATACTACGTATGTTTTTTCAGAATAAATTACTAACCCTGCAATAACACTAGGCTCTACAGCCTTATGTAACACAGAGACACACACACACATACAAACACACTCCGTGAAAGACAAATAGACAAAGCTGTTTGTGCTTCCTAGTTTTTTTTTTTTTTATGTGAAGTGTTTCAGAACCGTAAACATATTGCATGTGCCTCTTCCAGAGAGCAAGCACATTAAAGAGTAAAGCTTTCCATTAGCCGGTAATTTTATTCCCCAGAACATGCAAACTCTGCACACACAGGGTGGAGGCGGCATTTGAACCCCCAAGCCGCCAGAGAAATTGAGAACATGCTAAAATGCATTGTTAGAAATTAGTCATTCTGTAACAAGAAATAAAATGGATAAAGTGTACATCTAATAATTAATAAGGTCTGCCAAATTATGTCAATTTAAATAAGACCAAAAAAAAAGTGTAATTAACATTATAAAATTACAGCTCGCTAAAACATATTCTCTAAATTAAGTGCAAAATTAAGCTGTTTTTGAATACACTTAATGTATAAAGCATACACTTATTGAGATAAACTGATTTCTACTGCAGAACACTGTAATGGAATAGGGACACAGTGAAGGACCCTGTGAAGTAAATGCCTGTGAGGCCAAATCAAATTGGAAAGACAAAATAGGTGCCTTTGTTTGTGATGATGGGTATTTGTTGATGTTGTTATTTCCTGTCAGACCATTTTGTTTTCTGCCTGGACTATAATTAAATCTGGTGTGTTCTGCAGACAAGCATTCCATTTAATTCAGATAAATTGAAGGCTACAACCATGGTTTTAAAAGATAGCAAAACAATAAAGTCCTTTTTTTATTGCAATCAACCACTCCAGTCAATGATTTTTCACAGATAATTGAACAGGTGCATACATTATATGGAGCATGCTGGGAATTTTTTTTAATGAACCATATAGGGATATTCCTGAAATGTTTCATGTTGTACACTTACATCAATATACGGTCTTTTCTATTATTCTTTATTATGCAGATGGCCTTGCTACATTCAGGAACTTCCTGAGATCTGAGTTCAGCGAGGAGAATATTGAGTTCTGGTTGGCTTGTGAGGATTTTAAGAAGACCAAGTCTCCACTGAAAATGGCCACCAAAGCCAAGAAGATTTATGAAGACTTCATTCAGACTGGTGGAAACAAAGAGGTTGGTTTATTCCATTCTTTTTTTTTTTTATTCAAACTCCAACAGATGATGACGTGCTTGTGCTGTTGTGTTCACCTCTGAAAAGACCTATCAGAGGTGCAGTATGTGAACTCTCTATAAAGGAAAAGGAATTTGTTTAGCTTTTCAGCAGTAAACATTTCCCAAGACCTTCGAGTTGCAGTCTAATTAGCTTCCTACATACAAGATTCAAACAGATTCAATAGCTGATCTAATGCCGTCTTCGGTCGCCTAGGAGTGTGGAAATGTCTTGGGGTTTTTTTTGGTGTTTTTTTTTGTCTGCCTCTCCTTTGGCTTTGATTATCACTTTACCTAATTATTGTCACGTGTGAGACTTAACAAGTTTGAGCATGATGCACTGTACAATCCTTAGGTCAAAGGTAGGTCAAAAGTTGGAAAGACAAGCTGAGATATATTTTTCAGTCATTGAAAGTAATTCGATATTTAATGAATGAATGTAGCTAATTTCATTTTTGTGTAATCCCACTGTCATTGTGTAAACATCCTCAATGAAAAATAATGAAATCTTGTACTGACTGTAATGAATGACTGAAATTGCGTTCCGTTTGGAAGTTAATTGCATTAATTCTCGTCCTAATCTTGTATTCATATTCCCCAAAATAACCACTGCTATAACATGCTCAATGCCCTTCACTCTTCAGGTGAACATTGACCATTTCACCAAAGACGTGACTCTGAGGAATCTGGTTGACCTTTCCGCTACCACCTTCGACCTGGCTCAGAGCCGCATCTACACCCTGATGGAGAGGGATTCCTTTGGCCGCTTCTTCAGATCTGAGCAGTACCAAGAGCTCATCAAGTAAACACAATTGTCCAGCTGTAGGGAGACAAAAACACAAACACATCCAAGATCGTGTGGATTTGGTAATTACTTTAGAAATCCACCTTTACAAATCCAATTATAATTTGTCGATTATTTTACTTTACAGATAATATAGGAACCTCAAAATCAATCTGACTACAAAAAAATTATATTTGAATCTTCCAGAATTTTGAAAATAAATAGTCTCCCTACAGCTATGGTCAAGAACTTGTTGATGACCAAAAGACCAATTATTTTTCTCTTTAAAAAAAAATGGCAAAACATTGTTAAACATTCAAATTGTACCCATGCATAATGCTAACATTTTAGAAGTACTGTTCACAGTTTGTTTTGCATGACCAGTTAGCTGGAACTCTATTTAGTTCCCTGTCTACTAAATAAAATGGAAAATCCTAGTCAGACTAATTCCCAATTGTAATTCATTAGACTAGACTATATTTGTGAAGAGGACATCCTGCCCTCTGAGGTGATGGGAGCAAATGAGGAGTACTTTTTCTAGGAATAGTCTACATTTATGTTAAAACTCATGTGTAAAAGTGATGGGGAGTTGGGGGGAGGGGGGAAACAGACTTAAGCCCTGAAAGGCCCATCATCATTCAAAGTAAAAGAAGAGAGGGACGTGTTTAAATGCGCTGAGTTCCTGGGAAAAGCCAGAGAGGAGGCTTGTTGTGGTGTGTACGTTGCTAAGATGGGAAAATCAAGTAGGAGTGGATCTCCATAAAGCATTGGAAAACATTTTTTTTTTTATACAGAGGGACAGCTTTCCCAAGGAAGTATAAGGAATAATCACAAAAAAAGTATTAGTGTATCTTGATTTAAGCAAAACCCAAATGTCTCTTTCAAGACAATTATAATCACTATTATTATTATTATTATTATTATTATTATTATTATTATTATTATTATTATTATTATTATGTCATTATAAATGACTGTCTTTCTCCTTAATACGTTGCATGCCCTTGACATGAGCAGCTAATCTTAATTATAGACACGTTGCCTACAATTTTTTGAGTACATGATATCCGTATGTATGAAATTATTTCCCTTATTAAACTTTGCATGTGTGAATCTCACCATATGCACATACAGTATACTATTGCATGTTTTGTTTTGTTTTTCACCAATTTATTGTTCAATAAAAACACAGTATATAGCATTATATGCAGTAATAGGTGGTCCATAAGTCCTTATTGTTATGCCACATAAAACTAAAATATTAGAATACCTCAGGTCAGGAAAACATGAATTATTATTTTTTTTTAATTATAAAAAACATCTATTGGTTTTTGGAGTATTGGTACAGATTTTTTTTTCTCAGAGAAAATCACATCAGATTTAATTCAAATGGCTACTAAGGACTTATAGTACACCTCTCATTTAAAAGTAAATCTAAGCAAATACATGTTTTTGTACTACTGTAGCCACACATAAAATGTATAAGTGCATTAAAGTTGTGAACACCTATTTATTTTTTAGATGTAAATAATTTACTAGAACTATTTGTTCTACAGTAATTTACAAGTTCTTTTATGTGATTACACATGGTGTATCCAGATGCATGAATGATGAAGATTGAGCAATTATAATGCTATTGCTTTTTTTCCATACTACCATATTCATACTACCAAATTTTAAACTACACTTTCGCATACGACAGATAAACTGATCAGCCATAACATTAAAACCACCTGCAAAATATTGTGTATGTCCCCACAAAAACAGCTTTGACCCATCGAGGCAAGGACTCCACAAGTCCTCTGAAGGTGTGCTGTGGTATCTGACATGAAGATGGGCATTTTGACTGGTCTGGGTTATGCAAGCCCATACGCAGCAAGCTATGATGCACTGTGTGTTCTGACACCTTTCTATCATAGTCAGCATTAACTTTTCACCAATATGTGATACAGTAGCTCTTCTGTGGGATCAGACCAGACAGGCTAGCCTTCACTCCCCACGTGCATCTGTGGGCCTTGGGTGCCCATGACCCTGTCGCTGGTTCATCGGTTGTCCTTCCTTGAACCATATTTGGGAGGTACTAACCACTGCATACTGGGAAAACCCACAAGACCCGCTGTTCTGGAGATGCTCTGACCCAGTCGTTTAGCCATCACAATTTGGCCCTTGTCACTCAGATCCTTACGTTTGCCTGTTTTTCCTACTTCCAAGACATCAACTGTTCACCTGCTGCCTAATATATCCCACAATAACAAGTGTCATTGTAACCAGATAATCAATGTTATTCACGTCACCGGTCACTGGTTTTAATGTTATGGCTGATCGGTGTATGTAGCATTCACAGTCACAGATCTTCTGTCAAAAGGCTAATGATACTGGATGCTCCTTATATCAAGGGTGGCTTGTATAAATGAGCTAACCCCCACTGCTTGTACATTTATACCAGACATCAAAAATACATTAGTATACAAGTAGACAAGTATAAGGTTTCATTTTTGCCATAAACATCAGATTAGTTGCTATGAAGAGATGTTTTAAAGTGGATTATTTTGGATTTTTGTGGAATCAAACAGCACCACCAATGGTCATAGGAGAAATATAAAAGTGAGGCTGGGACTGATTTCTTTCTAGCCCACACTACATATCGGTGACAGTTGTGGCAGGTAATTACAAACAGTGAAAATGCATTTGAAGGAGAAATTAAGAGTAGATAGACTAAGCACACATTGTCCAATCAAAGAACGAAGTACACCAAAGGACAGAAGACAGAACCTGTCTGTCTAGTTTTTGTAAACACAGTCTGAAACCCATTTGGGCAAAAAGGATATTGTTCCACCATTGTCAATAGGCATTAGATTTTAACCATCTCATTTAAACCCACATGGAAACAGAGAGAACATGTGAAACTCTTCACAGAGCTCAGGATCAAACTGGGTATCCTGGAGCTGAATTTGACACATTGAACCACTCACAATTATATGGTGAATAGAAGTCACTGTATAAAATCTTCATAGTAAAACTTCATATAAACAGCTGACACTAACCACAATTCCCTCACTGTCTCATCACTGTCCACAAAAACACAGCAAATCAGTTGACCACCACACCACACTGAGTTCACTGACTCTTGATATTGTTTAACTTTAAGTGTCAGATAACTGTCTACTGGTCATATATTAATCTTTTACTAATTTTAGTAAATTCCAATTCTATTTGTCCCCAAAATAGATGTATGTGTGATGGACAAGGGGTCTTAAAGGAAATAGGCAACCTCTCTAAGGATGCCATTGGTAAAAATCCTGCTGATTGCTGAAGGATTTGGAGAGAAAAAGACAAAAAAGAAAATAAGAAAAAATAAGAAAACCGACTACGCCACCCTGGTGAATACATCAGGGAAAGGACACACAGGTTTGACTTCTCAGCAATAAATACATTGAGATTTGATCAAATGCAGAATGTCAATTACACACGCAAGAGCAATTGCTTACTCACACAGCAAAAACAGCCCTACTAGAAAGAATAAAATATTCTTTAAAATAATCATATTATCTTGTATCAAGCAATGAAAATATGCCAATGCAGTAAGCCAGTTTTGCTTGGCTAGAATTTTTAAAACTAGCATAAAAGTTTAGCCACTGAAAGCCTGTAATGGGCCTTTAAACAAGGCAAAAATGCCAAAAATTTAAGCAAGTTGTGCTTATTACAAGCACAGCAAAGTATTATTTTGTTCTCTTGACCGAGCTGACTAAGAATTTACCCCTTAATCTAAGATTAATAGTTAGCAAAAATAAAACTTACAATAAGACACAAATACTCCAAACATCATAATAAAAATAAACAACTTTTCTTACATTAAGACACTAGAAGCATTGTTATTTTTAGCATTTTTATTTTTAAATAAGGAAAACATTATTTTTCCTCTGCTGGGGATATTATGCAAACCATTGTTGTAACTTGTTACTGGTTAAAATCCAGCTCAATATTAGCTGGAAGATCTTAAGACAATGTTACGACAAATATTTTTTTCTTATAATGAGATTACTTTTCTAATGCAAAACACGTGTGGCAAGATTATTTTTCTTTTTACACAAAACAATAAAACTCACTTCCCAGAAATAAGGCTTTTTTTCAACTTTTTTGAATTCCTTTTTTGCAGCGCACAAATAGTTGCTGCCGGAGTAAAGATACCAACCAAAAAGACATAACTTTATTAAACAAATCACAGGGCTCGGGTTTACCAGCAGAAGAGTGGGCTAGCCCAGGGCTTGAATGATCCCCCAAAATAATGAATCACCCACATGTGCACAGTATCTCATTCACTTCCATTCAGAAATCACTCCAAAATTTTGCACACAGCACGGCTATAAAGAGAACCACCACCACACAAGACAGCTAGCCCGCCTTCTCTGGGTCTGCAGCACCTGAAAACAAAACAAAACAAAAAAAAACACAATGTTATAAAACTACAAAAGAAACAAAGAAATATCAAACACAGAATAAAAAACAACTGCATGAAACAAAGAAACCATGAACCACTCAAACCTGGGGATCACAAACTCCAGCAATAGCCAGAGACACAATACCAACAAATCTGGCCTGCTATAACATAAAAAGTGTAACTTTTAAATGGCAACAGACAATGTGCTCTCAATTAGCTTTCAGGTTTGATATGGTGTATAGCAAAGCAAAATAAAGCACAATAATTACAATCAAAGAAACATCAATTCAGTATAACAAACAAAGAAAACAAAAGACATATAAACAAGGACATAGCAGTGAAACAGCATAAGAACAAAAAAGGAACCATCAAAACAAGATAGGAGCAAAAACAGAAGTGCTGAAAGTTCAAGCCATGCAGCACTAGCGCAAAAGGACGCATCTGGGCATGCTAATTAGTGCACCGAACATGTGGAGACCACACTGTTCATCAGGCTGCCAATGTTCATGACTCAACGGGGAAATGATTGAAAGGAAAACAGCAGCCAGCCATCGATGCTCTATATAATATACAACAATGATATGCCTTGGAGCAAAATAAAGCAAGCACCGGTGAAGGCAATCAGCCAAAGACACATCAGATGGTGTGCACAATGATACTTCAGCTCAGAACATGTGGCACCGGAAGTGGCAGTCACCCAACAATGACGCAATACCCAGTAGCATGAAACTACCTTAAATACACTTGCGAGATAGGACACTAATGACTTACACACACCGAAAAAGGGGTGGGGTAATTAACCCCATAAGACAAGATGCAGCAAAATATCTGCTCTCTACTACACATGTACTTCCTACTGTCAGGACAAGACTGCATGAAATACTCAGCCCTATTTAGGTGGCACAACATTGAATTTCTAGAGATCACAATTTATTAAAAAGCACTTTTGGAACAGTAACATCAGCTCGGCAAGGAACAAACAAGTTGTTTCCTGAATCCATGCCTTCGCTTTCACAGCCTGTTCAATTTCCTACACTAACAAGATGCTTTTCTTATTTCACCAAACAAAAATGACCTAAGGTGAAAGACAGAAAGAGAGAGAGAAAGAGGGATGAGATTAAGCAGAAGGACACAAGGAGGTTGCCAACACAAACACTGTCTGAAGTGAATAAATTCACATTCATTACAGAGACTACTGTTTTCCTAAAATCAGATTCATATATGAGTTGTACCTGCAAGTCGAGACCCCAGGCATTTTCTGTGATATTTCCAATTCATTTCTGAAAATAGGAACATCAAAAAGCTTTGTGCATTCTCTATGCATAGTATATTATCTGGTATTTTCATCATCTGATCCACCAGCCACCATCAGTGAGCAAAAAAAAAAAAAACCAACATACATTTTTTAAATGGCTTTCAAAAAAACTTAGCTTTCATGTTAAAATGTTGACCCAATGTTTGAATTTAATCTTAGTACTATAATCACTTTTAACTAAGCCTGAATTTTGGGTGCTTTCAATATAGTAGTGACAAAAAAGGTCACGCTTCAAAACCACTATTCAAAACTGCGATGAGCATAAAAAAGGAGCTATATCAGGAATTAAACAGTAAGTTTACAGTATCCATGTGAGATTATCCACAGCAACAGGAGAGTCACAAGTTCCAGACGAAAAAGCTGTTGGGAAAAAAGTTGAAGGATCAATCAGGCAGGTCCGGAGGTCAAGATGATCTACAGTAGGAGAAATGTGCCCAAACAACTGAATGAAAGAAAGAACAACATAGCAAATAGCTAACATTTTAGCTGACTGATATTTCTCTTGAGGCAACAAACATGATATGCTACTGTACATCAGATGCATTATCAGGAGAAGATAAGGAGCATACACTTAATGACCACTCTACTGTTGAGAAACCTGTACACGTGAATATTTATGCAATTATCCAATCAGCCAATCACATGGCAGCAGGATACTGCATAAAATCATGAAGATAGAGGTCAAGTACTTCAGTTAATGTTCATGTCAGATTGATGTCATTTGGAAAACATTGCCTGGTGGAACCAAAGTGCGGGACACAATGTGGTCTTCTCTTGTTGCAGCCCATCCCCCTAGAGATTCAGCATGTTATATGTGCTGAGATGCTTTTCTGGACACCATGTTTGTAAAGAGTGGTTATTTGAGTTACCATCATCTTCTTATCAGCATCAACCAGTCTGTCCATTGTCCTCTCTCATCAAGCTGATGTTTCCAAATGCAGATTTGTTGCTCACTGGATGTTTTTTTGTATGTTCATGCGGTTCTGTATAAACTTTAGAGACTGTTGTGCATGAAAATTCCAGGAGTTCAGCATTTTCTGAAACCAGCCTGTCTTTCACCAACAACCATGATGCGGTCAAAGTTATTGAGATCCCAAATTTTGACCCCTTTTCTATGTTTGATGTGAAATGAAGTTCTTGACGATTTTGTACATCGTACAACTACTACATGATTGCCTGTCTTGATTCTATAGTGTCCTATATTTCTCTGTGTCTGATCCTTAGACCATTTTCTATTATTAATCATGATTCTTCCTGCCAACTATAGGACTTCTTACACATCCACCTGGCTCTGATTTGTGACGATTCCTTGGAAATCCAAGAACTCGCTCATTTTCTTTATTCAGTAACATTACATATATTTAACTAGCTAACTAGCTTTTCATCCCTTTGAGCCAATTACGTTAACTGTCACTTTTAGCTGGTTATTTAAGTCTCTGGGCAAAAAAACAACAACATGGGAATAGTCAAGAACATTTCAGAATTCACTTGTCCACCCCTACAATGAGTAGATTTAAGTGTAATTATTGAGGTCTGAGTCCGAGTTGAAATTTAACTGTTTTTTACGATTCATTTTCACACAGCACAAATTCAGCTGGACTAGAAAAACAAATATATTTAATGAGAGCAGCATGTGGGAAGAGGAAGATCTAAACACTGAAAACACAGAACATATGCTAAATTATAATGAATAATGGTGGGAACAAATACGTTGTTAAATATTTTGTACTTCTGCATTACAGTTTTGTCCTTGGGCTCATTTTGAATCTCACATATTAATTAAGCAGCTCATATGTCAAAAAATGTCTCCTGCAACCCAAAATACACAACATATTCAATATATTATTGGCAATTGTGTTGAAATCATGTTCTATCTGTAATTGACCAGCACTAGTGTTCGCATGGAGATAAACTGAAACTACCTCTTGGTCTTGCTATGGTTGTTTTTGGCTTACACTTGACTGTGATAACAAACTACACCAAAGCATGAAGCTTTAAACACGCTTCTAACTGTATATGAAGAAAGCGGTTATTCACAGGCATGCCCCAGTATGACAAAGCTACGCAATGTCTCGTTCCCTTCTCAAGGAACATGGTTACGTTCCCTTTCAAAGGGAACTCAACATTGCGTGAGCTCCATGCTGTGGGAACGTGAATACCCACTCTGTCATACTGAGGCAATGGCCTGTTCAAAAAGATCAGAGCCAGAGGGTCACTGCAAGACACTCGAGCCCGGTGTGGAATGTATATCCAGACTGTAATATCGAATGAATGTGTGCAGCGTAGACCACTCTGCTGCAGAGGCGTAGCAAAACTGCATGCCTCATAAGCATTATAGATTGCTTCCACTATCCAATTAGAGATGCGTTGCTTCAACACAGCATCACTTCTACTGTCACCGCCAAAGCAGATCAGCAGCTGCTCCAACTTACACCATTGGCCAGAGCGGTGGACGTAAGTACAGAGAGCCCTTACTGGACACATTTGGTGCAATTTCTCTTGTTCCTGAGTGAGGAATGGAGGAGAGCAGAATGCCTTCAACACTACTGGCTGGGCAGCAGATGTAGGCACTTTAGGAATATAACCAGGCCAAGGATATAGGAAGGCCTTGGCTAATTCAGGGGCAAAGTCAAAGCAGGAAGGGGCAACAGAGAGAGCTAGTAGATCTCCTACTCACTTAAGAGATGTCAGGGCCAGCAGAAGAGCTATCTTTATAGTCAGAAGCTTATCAGTGGCTGACTCTTCTGGCTCAAAGGGGACACCTGACAGACCTTCCAGGACCACAGAAAGGTCCCAGGAAGGTATGCATGGTCTGCAGATGGGCCTCAGCCACTTGACACCATGCATAAACTTCAATGTTAGAGGATGTTGCCCCACAGAGGCTCCATCAATAGGGGTGTGGCTGGCCAAAATGGCGGTCATTTAGACCCTTACTGTAGAAGAAGCCAACCCTACTGAGAAACGTCCTTGTAAGAACTCCAGAACTGTAGCCATTGCACAGTTCACTGGGCCTAACTGATGTGCCTCACACCATGAGACAAAAAGTCACCACTTGAGTGCATCCAATTTTAGTGTGGATGTTGCTCTAGCGTTCAACATGGTCTCTACAACCTCAGTTGTGAGACCAGAATCTATGAGCTGGTGCACCTCAGGGGCCAAACCCACAGTTTCCATAGTTCCGGCCGAGGGTGATAAATCAGCCATCCGGCTAGAGACAGTAGATCCCTGCAGATGGGAATCTCCCAAGGAGTGCTGTCTAGCAGGGATATTATCTCTGAGAACCATATTTTAGCTTCTGAAAAAGGTTCTACTAGCAGCAGACGTAGACGGTCTTGGCGAACTCTTGCTATAACTTGTGGGAGCAGCGCAATGTGATGTGACCTCTACCCCAATGGTGCGGGAGGAGTGAAGGCAAACCACAGCTGGCAGTGTGCACATTCAATTCCGCTTGGCCGAACCTCCACCATATGGACTCCACCACTTGGACTCTGTTGGAGCCTCCAACCCCCAAGCCTCAGCCCCTACATCAACAGGATTTCTGCCCCCACATTCCAGTTGCCCAGAATGTACATTGCACTCACTGACTAGAACTTTCCCTCTGCCCAAAGAAGAATTAGTTGCGCCTGCCTGAATAGGGGGTGTGAACGTAACCCTCCCTGTTGGTTGATATATGAGACCACCGCTGTGTTGTCTGTCACAACTAACACATGGTGACCTCTTAATTGAAGGAGAAAGAATTTCAGTGCTAGAAATACGGCCTGTATCTCTAGGGAATTTAAATGCCACTCCAGATGAGGGCTGCTCCAAATAGTGTGAGCTGGACATCCATCTAAGACTGTACCCCAGCCTGTGAGGGAGGTGTCTGTCAGTACTTTCTTGCGATAAGGAGATGACCCTAGAGTGTGATCCAAGGCTAGAAACCAGTGACGCCTCCAAATTCTCAGAACACGTAGATATCACCACATGACACTGATTACTCTTGGAGGTTTCATCCTCAGTCGAAACCCCCGACTTTTCAGCCACCACTGAAACGGTCTCATGTGCAATAGGCCCAACAGTATGACGTTGGCTGCTCCTGCCATAAGCAGACCCAGCTTCATCTTGCTCAATGCTGATAGGATTAACCATACACATGTTGGGGGATAGAAATGCCCTCACCGTAGTTGAATCCCATGTAACCCCTAGAAAAGTCCTCTGCACTGGAGAAAGGATACTTTTCTTGAGATTCAACCTGAGCCCCAAGCTCCTCATGTGGGCAAGAACAACATGTGTAATGTTGAAGCACCAGTTCCCTTGATTGTGTTAGAATTAACCAGTCGTCCAGGTAGTTTACTACATGGATGCCCTGGAGTCGAAAGGGAGCCAGAGCAGCATCCATGCACTTTGTGAAGGTGCGAGAAGATAAAGCTAGCCGGAAGGGAAGAACCTGATATTGGTATACGTTGCCTCCAAACACGAACCTCAGGAACTTCCTGTGACTGGGTGATATTTCTTTGTGGAAATATGTGTCTTTTAGATCTATCGTCACAAACCCGTCCTCAAACTGAATCTGTGGAATTATAAGTTTGAGAATCAGCATCTTGAACCTGTATATACGAAGAGTACGGTCCAGCTGATGCAGATCTAAAACTGGCCACATACTCCCATCTTTTTTGCAGACCAGGAAATAATGGCTGTAAAAACATCCCTCCCTCAGAGAACGAGGTACATGTTCTATGGTCCCTTTGTCCAAGTGGGTGTCGAGCTCTGAACTGGGCCTGGTAACCTTTTTGTACAGTGCACAGAACCCATGGAGAGTAGTTTCCATGCTGCCAGATGGTCTTTTAGTGATGTTAAATCTTATGCATTCTGTTGGAGGGAAAGCATCAGATTTTCATTGCCCTGTGACAGCTTGCTGACCAGAGAAGACTGAAAACTTGGGACGACCTTGGATAGCGGAGGCCCTACAGTAGTACTGGGGATAACTGCCCTATCAAACTCACGTCCCCTGATCCACAGACCATCAGGACCACTCCTTCTTTGTCTGCTTGGCCTTTATGTTCATTCAAGATCAGGCCTATTAGCAGGCTGCGACTGTGGCCTGCCACAGTCCCTGCGACTGTGCCTCTCCCCTCGTCCAGCCTGCTACGAGCCACTCCATCTTCCCCGGGCCAGTCTAGATTTAGTTTTTCAACTGCCCTAGTAATCACCTCAAGCAGCTCTTGATATGCTTGAGAGCTGCTCCCTGTTTTTGGTGCAGTGGCACCCCCTACTGGGTCCTTGGAGTCAGAGAGGGTGTTCTGGCTTTCCATAGTGGAGGGAGGAGTTGCAAAGCGAGCTCCAAATTCTGGCAGAGAGCCGGACCCAGAAGGCAGAGCAAGAGATAGAGCAGCGTTTGTCTCTGGCTGCTCTTCCAAATCCATAAGAGATCCCCAGGACATGAACTGGCTGGCTACCTTGGCAGCAGCCAGCCCAGATCCACAAGGCTCTGAAACCCAACTCCCTTTGGCCAAGAAGAGCGCTA
The DNA here is from genome assembly GCF_001660625.3 of Ictalurus punctatus. Lineage (NCBI taxonomy): Eukaryota > Metazoa > Chordata > Actinopteri > Siluriformes > Ictaluridae > Ictalurus > Ictalurus punctatus. The sequence continues at coordinate 21,853,921 of NC_030426.2, read as the reverse complement.
GCCATGAGCAGAGCTGCCTAATTTTAAGGCATTCACAATGCACACAGTCAGACCCCTCGAGGTCTGCCCTGGCATGGTCCATCCCCAGACACTTCACACAGAATGTTCGTCCATCCCCCCGTGATGAAATGGGAGCAAAGCATGACACACTTCCTGAATTCTCTCTCACTCATAGTTTTCTCTTTTTTTAAAAGGGACAGAAAAGTAAGAGATTTTTCTTTCTTTCTTTTTTTAAAGATAGAGAGGAAATGCGTCTTTTTGCGTGCGTTACACATACAACTGATATGCAGTCTCGCTGAAGATAATAAAGCTGACTGCGTGGTTCACAGGTGCTGTTTTTATATCACGTGACGTGTTTAATTGCCACGTCACCTGATCACGACAGGCCTATAAATAGGCATGATGTTACACAAGGTTCAGATGCCGGTCACGCACGAGGGCGCTTCCCACAGCGTGGAGCTCACGCAATGTTGAGTTCCCTTTGAAAGGGAACTACTTGTTTATAAAGTCTTGTTTATCTCACAAAGACACTCTGTCTCCAAACAAGCAGGCTGATTTCCAAAGCAAAAAAAAAGAAGTTATACAGAAAAGTGTCTGAACCTTGGTGAAGGATTGGGTCTGAGATCTTCATGTATGTGTGGGTGTAAGTGTGTAAACCACTGCCTTCAAACTGAGCACAACAGTGCTCTGCCAACCCATTATGAGACCTCACAAATGGAAACAAATGTGCTCCAGGCACACACTCACAAAAAACATGAACCAGAATCCAGGCAGTGTATGCACAAAGCCCAGATGCAAGGCTAGATAAATCCTTGTAAACAACCCATTTGCAGAAAGAACTAGACATTTCAGTGTGCAGAAAGAGAGCATTAGATTCAAATAAATGCAATGTTTTGTGTACTTTCTTAAAATGTCCTTGTCCATGTCATTATTTATCTCAACAAATCAATATAAAACATATCAGATCACATATAATTCTTATACATGAATCAGGAAACATAGCACATGTTCTTTATATTTCTACATTTAGTAATACTTTAATGACAGCACAAGCTGCAGGCATTATTCAGTCATAGATTCTAATGAGACTACTGGGATTGTGCGTCACACAACAGTCTGTCAATAGTGTGCACCACATCTCAGCTGTTATGTCCAAATTAGTTACATGCAAGGGTGCTGAACCCTGCTTGTCATAAATAAGTGTTAACAAATGGCTGTTTTTTTTTGGTTTGAGCGGGATTACTTAATGCTCTTCACATGCTGTTTTTACACCAAAGCAGTGCGGCCCATACGCATCAGGAGTGGAGCATTCCTTTCTTTGCTTTCTTACATTACTTTAGAAAATATATCATGCAAATAACATGCAGATATACCTTTGCACATTCATGGAATTATTCAATCAGCCGACCAGGTGGCAGAAGAACAAGATAAGTATCAAGAGCTTCAAGTAATGTTTACATAAAATATCAGAAAGGGAAACATGATGAAACAGGAAGTCTGACAGCGACATGGTTTTCATTTAATGATTTAATTCTGTGGACATTTAGAAAGCCTCTATATGATTACAAGCTGAATTGATTAGGCTTATATACTTTAGATATAGTTTGGCAGATTGACTGCTTTTGCCAAAACATGGCAAGTCAATAGTCCAAGCCAGATCCATCATCTGGATCATCCATCCATTTCCATGCTGCTTATCCTACACAGAGTCACAGGGGACCCTGAAGCCTATCCCCAGGAACTTGGGGCACAAGGCACGGGAGACCTTGGATGGGGTACCAACCTATCGAAAGGCACAATCGCACACACACCCATTCACACACTACCGACCATTTGGAAATGCCAATCAGCCTACAAAGCATGTCTTTGGACTGGGAGATGAAACCAGAGGAAACCACTTGAGCATAGGGAGAACATGCAAACTCTGTGCACACAGAGCGTAGTCGGGCTTCAAACCCCCCAACCCCTGAGGTGCAAGGTAAACATTCTAAACAAAAACCCAACGTGCCCAATCCACACACCCCCAGACCCACCTCCCCACCCCCCAACCCCCCAACATCAAGATTAAAAGCATAATTTCCACATAATTTTGGTGAAATACAATTATGTCAGAAATTTTTCATCATTTTTGGCTGCTTGCTAGAAATCAGTCACATCAATATCCAATGGGTTTTCCTGGCCCACCACAAAATTCTCAATGTTTTTAAAAGCTCTGTGTGGAACACATGTTTAGGTCCATTTTTCCATATCTGCTGCCTGACCACTTGCCCTATTCCTACCCTGAGCTCAGGGTGACATCATAAGCAAAATGGCCGAGGTGAAAATGGTGCATTTATTTAGATGATCATTTTAATGAGACAATATACTACGTTAGTATAGACTAGATAAGTGGCTAAACCAATGACAAGCAGTAACACAACAACACTCTTACAATTTATTCCATTATAGCTGAGGTGAAAACAACAGTGACATGCTAGTTAACACATCACATTGTGTCTAGCTCACACAAAAATGCTTAAGGCCAAATGCTATGGTAATGAGATTTAATAAGGGATAATATTGTTAGGGCTGGAATAAATGGATTTTTCAGCTTTTACAGGCCCTTGATAATCACCTATACAGTTTTATTTAACTCGATTAGAGTCTAGCTGGCTTTCACTCACTCGAGAGTATTTGCTGTCATGTGGTCATAGCATTAAGATTCAAATTAGTGTTCTCAAGTTTTAAGGTTATAAATCTTGGTTTGAAATTCCAAACCTTGAATAATCATGAATTAGGCTGCAATGCTGCAAATATGGAAAGTATGTGTGTGTGTTTGTGTGTGTGTGTGTGTGTGTGTGTGTGTGTGTGTGTGTGTGTGTGTGTGTGTGTGTGTGTGTGTGTGTCAGACTGACATTTCAAAACCACTCCAATGTTCTAGCAGGCCCCTGTCACACCTAAAGCTACAGGGCAGTATGTAATTGCATCAAGGCCAGTGTTCCACCGTAATGAGTAGCCTGCAGTCTGCTCACAACATCGAGCCACGAGAGAAACCAGAGAAGAGATGGAGATAAACCATACAAGAAAAAAAAAATCTCTGACTCTGTTCTGCCAGAACCTTATTTATTCATCCACTTAACTGTCCCAGGTTATCCTGTTTCCTTTGAAGCTGTAGAGCGTTTGACCTAAAAGCAATCTCCACACGGAAGATGTCAAAGCTTGATTTAATGAAACCTCCATATGTACTCATAGAACTTTAAGACTAATTTAATTGGCCTGTTTAATAACAACATACCCTGCACTCATTAGACATAATTTAATAGAAATGAATAAAAGATTCTTACTGTTTGTGGTGTTAAGTACATTTAATCAGCTACATAATGATTGTTTTTTTGTGTGTATGTTTGTTTGTTTTTGTTTTTTCATTACAATATTGATAAAATTATGTAGGTTCTAATCTTCCCTTGCAATTCATAAATTATAATTTCATACTATTTGGGAAACTTTGTATAAATGTGGTAGACCTCAATATAACAATTATGACGCAATCATTTTACAGTCTAAACATCTCAAGAGTTATTCCCAGCAAAACAAGTTTCCAGTGTCATGGAATTATTATACAGCACTTCTTTTTTTTTCACTGTCTACAAAATCATAGGAAGGTCACAGTCTGATCGGGACATTCTAACCATGTGAGATTCTCTTACTGAAAGCAATTTTTTCTTGTGGGTTTTTTTCGCCTACACATAATATTTTCCCAAGTCCTTACTCAGTCTAAACCACCATGATTTATAAACTGGTAGTGCAACCTATTTCCCTATTATGTATACAATCAGAAGATCAACATTTCCTTCCCAAATATTTTGGATTGTATGTTAAGTGTCAGTATGCATAAAGCATGCAGATACAGGTCAAGAGTTTCAGTTAATGTTCACATCAAACATCAGAATGAAGAAAATGTTCGATCTCTCTGACTTTATGGCACAGATGTTGGTGCCAGATGGGCTGGTCTGAGTATTTCATAAACTGCTGATCTCCTGGGATTTTCACACACAACAGTCTCTAGGTGTTTGCACAGCATGGTGCAAAAAAATAAAAAAATAATAATAAAAAAAAACATTGAGGGAACAACAGGTTTGATTTTTTTTTTTTGCATTCTGAGATGTTTTTCTGCTCAATACGGTTGTAAAGAGTGGATGCTCATACCAGTCTGGTTATTCTCCTCTGATCTATCCCCTCAACCTTTCAGCATGCAGACCCTTCGCACACAGGATGTTTTTGGTTTTTTGCACCATTCTGCGTAAACTCAAGAGAGTATTGTGTGTGAGAATTCCAGGAGACCAGCAACCACGCCACGGTTAAAGTCACAGAAATCACATTTTCCCTCCATTCTGACGTTTGATGCGAACATTAACTGAAGCTCTTGACCTGTGCCTGCATGATTTTATGCATTGTGCTGCTGCTACATGATTGGCTGATTTAATAAATGCATCAATGTGCAGGTGTAGAACTGTTAAAGTGCACGTTGAGTGTATGTTGGTGACTTTATTATGATTTACAGCAGCGTTATTGTGAGTGTTATACGTAGTCATTTGCGTCACACCAGCCTAGGCTGAAATAATAAAGTAAACCCCCCAGGCTAACAGAAAAAGATAAAGGCAAGCTTACTTGTTTATATCTTTAAAAAAAATTATTACTACCTTATCACCCTATCTAGCCAATACACAAAGCCAAACCCAACAAAACCTCAATGCAAATGAGCTTTGGAGTGCGCACACTTTATGGATGATTGGCATTCATCAACATACACACGAGTACGAAGAAAATCATTGTTATCAAAACTAAATACAAATCTGGTGGAAATTTTGAGTTTGGTTTGGTTTATGCAAACATTTACATACAACTTTACCAAAAAAAATTTGAAAAATGAGGCCCGGTGTTAGATTCTTTGGCCTAATATATATTACAGGCAACAAATTAGCTTGAAACCAACATTTTGTGGAAAAAATCATTTCCTCAGGAAACATTATGTCTGGAACAAAAGTGTTAAAACTAGGGAGGCATGGTGGCACAGCAGGTAGCGTTCCCACCTCAGAGCTCCTACTTTCCTGTTTAAATTGTCTAACATTTCTGCCTCTGGATTTTTCTTGCTTGATATTGGCTCATTAGAGTATTAAATCACGTGCAACACTCTTATAGTATGATGTAACCATGTTGTCTCTCTGAAATTTCTGTTTTGGGCTCTAACAACACTCATAGAAATTACAGAATGCCATCTGAGGCTAATATTAAACACATATAAATGATAATATTAATGGGAGACAACAATCAGAGACATTTCTGACCACAAACATGATAAAATAATAAATTACATTAAAGTCAACTGTATTGAGTCAGTGTATTAGATGAGTGATTGGTAGGCTTATCCTTTCAATCAGTAGTAGATCTCCAGGAACAGGCTTGGTGACCACTGCTGTAAATCATGCACACATTTTCTTTTCAGGAGAGTGTATCAAATTAACAAAAATGTTGTCATTATGTTATTAATTTCACAGCTCAAATGTAATATCAAATTATAAAATGGGATTAAAATATCTCACATTGTGTGAGCACATTATGGTGTCATGAACTCGATTAAGTACAATTAACTATCACATCATTTTTTTTTTTAAATGAAAGAAATCGGACATACTTGATCAAGTGCTGTTTTATAAGCTGTTGAATATTGAGAGTAGAAGCCATTCTGCTAAATTAAACTTGCCATAGTTATATGTAATAATTATAACTAAGACTACAAAAAAAAAAAAGTCTAGACATTATTATAAAACCCCATTTTGGGCATGTTTACGCAAAAAAAATCCAGCAACTCCAGGGGTGTGAACTACACGCAGGTAACTTCTGATTATTTGAATGGACTGTTTAGAAAACAAACAAGCACCTGTGTGAGCTTACGCTAAATATGAGGATTTTTCCAAGTGTAATTATTGACATAGCTTTTAAATTGAATTCACCCGTTACACACAAATATGCCTACAACCAATAAATATCGACTTTTTGCTAGGTAATGCTTGCTAGGTAACTTACCAAGCCTTATAGTCTGTGTTTTGATCATTTGTTTTGTTTTTTGTTTTGCTTTATCTTGCCTTGCTCTCTGGTTTTTGGATTTGCCCTCTTATAGTGGTTTGTTGATCACGTGACCTGACTTCTTGCTTGTTTCTGTTTACGTCATTTACCTCACATTTTGGATTTGTTTGCTAATATTTCTAATAAAACACTAAACTGCATTTGGATTCATCTCTCACTTCGTTGCATGACAGATTACTTTGCCTATTGTATGAATGCAGCAGGAGAGCAGGACTGACAAAACATCATGGCAGCCCAAGAAAGACTTGTGGTGGACTATCAACAACAACTGGCTGAGCTGGATGCAAAGCTGACGATGCTCACAAATTAGCTCCGCCCACCTTCGCTGCACCAGGAGCTCCAGCTGCGCCTCCATGTTCACTCGCCTCCCATCCGGACAAGTACTCAGAAGAGACTGCCCAATGCAAAGGTTTTCGGTTGCAATGCTCACAACCATTGTCCAGCAACTTTTACAATAGAAATTTGATCATTCCCCCAAAGACAAAGAAATTGGGGAACAGCTTCTTGCCATAACCAAGGGGCAAAGAGCTGCAGCTGAGTATGCCTTAGAGTTAGCATAGAGAGAGTGGGATTCAGATGCAATGAATCATACCTCAAGGCCACATTTTGCCAGTGATTAAGCTGGCTTGCCAAGATGAGAAAATGTCACTCAATTCATTGATTGATCTAGCTATTCATCTGGATCACCTCACTCGCAACCGCCAAGTGCCTAAGGAAATGTTGAACTCACAGCCAGAGAGCAGTTGTTCTGCAACGATCCAGCTGGCTCAAGGCACTGAGAGAGAGAAGAACAGAATGGAAAAATTCTGCTCTTACTATGGTAACCCTAACCACTTCCTGGCACAGTTTCCTTCTCGTGCCAAACCCCTAGCCAAACACAACCACACTGAGAGAATCAAAACCTTCACCTGCTCCTCTAAGGTGAGTCCATCTTATTTCTGATCTCACCAGTTCATTACTCTGAATGTGCAGATAAAACACTGTTTTTCTGTTCTCTCAGCATTGATTGATTCCAGATCTGCTGGCAATTTCATGGACCAAGCCATCGGAGAGAAACTGAACATCCCCACACAATCACTTCAACATCCTCTGAAAATTCCTGCTATTGATGATGGACACATAGGAAACAGAACCGTAACACTTTGCAACAAACCCCTCCTTCTCAAAGTCAGGACTCTCACTCAAGAATACATCTCATTTCTAACTACTGTCAATACTAAGCACCCCATCATTCTAGGATCTCCCTGGATGCACCTCCATGACCCACAAATCTATTGGTTCAACAAAGAAATCACCAGATGGTCCAGACACACACAGGACCTACAACCTATTCAGTGCAAGATGTTGGTGGCCTGACATGTTGACTGACATATACCGATTCATCTTTTCAAGCACCACATTTGCCCAAGCCATAGTACCATGCACTCTACCAGCTTCTCAACTCATGACCTTACCCACAGCCCAGCGACCCTGGTCTCACCTTGCCATCAGTCTCACGGTTACAAGAACATAGTCATCATGGTCATCATAGATCGATTCTCAAAATGGTTTGCCTATTTCATTCAAAACAGCAGAGTTCATCTTTGTAAACATGTTCTGTTACTATTGAATCCCGGAAGACATTATAAGTGACCATGCTCACATCCAGGTCTGGTCCAGTTTTATGAAGAAACTGGGTGTCTCTGTAAGTTTAACACCTGGTTACCACCCACAAGTTAACAAATAAGTTGAACAGGCAAACCAGGAGGTCAACTGTTTCTTAATATCATTTTGTGCTGAGAACCAGGAGGCTTGGTCTCAGTTCCTTCCTTGAGCTCAGAATGTGCAGAACTCACCATTCAGCAATGCAGTTGCCTCCTTTCCACTGTGTACTTGCTTATCAACTACCCGTTTCCCCCTGGAACACTAAACCCAACGGATTCACCCGCAGTGGACAAATGGTTTGGGTGGAGTGCACAAGTGTGAGAGATTATTTACTTTCACTCGACTGTCCCTGATTGGTGGATTTATCTCTCTTTGTATACATCTTTTTCTTTGTTCTGTATTCATAGTCGATTAAGTTTAAAAGTTATGTCAATATTTATGCATGTAATGTTCTCTGTATTCAGACTGGGCTTCTCTATTTATATAACTTTTAGTATTTCATGGTCCAGCTTGATAATTGCTTGATAAGTATAATGGTCCAACGTTGTTTTTTTGTTGTTGTTATAAATAAATAAAAACAATGAAATAATACTAAAATCACAATGGCTTTCATACATTACACCAAATGGAGAATCTAGTAATCCATTTATTACATCTGGATAATTGATTTTCTTGTTAAATTATGTGAAATACCAGGTTTGGGGGCAAACACCAATACTTTTAAATCGGGTTTTTAAATCAGATTCCTATGTACTTTTGTAATGGTTTGGAAAAGACACAAAAAAGGGGGGAGGGGGTCAGGGACATTTAAAACCTTGCCTGTCTGAAAAGCACGACTGGAAACAATCTTAACCTCCTTACAAGTGTTTCTCCCAAGCAAGGCAGAAATTTTCTGAGGAGTCTAAATGACAACATCTTTACTGGTCGCTATTTAAAAAGCCACGTCTTCTTATGTTAACATCTTAAAGAGTTCAGATCTGTAAGAGGTGATGGAAAGTTTCCTGCTCTGTATCACAGTGCACAGGTTTCCTCCAGTTGTTGCTCATTGTTTTCTATGTAAATTATTAAATCTCATAAAGTAGACAATAACCAGAGTGCCCGGAGGAAGTCCCAGAAGCACAGAGAGAATATGCAAGCTCCATGCACACAGGGCGGTGACGGGAATCAAACCCACAACCCCAGGGGTACGAGGCAAGCATGCTAACAACTAAGCCAGTGTGCCCCCTCCTAAGCCCCTAGGATAACCAGATGTGTAAAATGTGAAAAGCTATGGAGGGAATGGACATGTTAACTGGCATGATGGTATATGACACATTTGTCGTTTGGTCATGTTTCACTTTCATAAATGCATCACAGTACGATGATCGTCTCTAAATTATAACATGAGCATCACATTGAATACTCTCTCTACCTGTAAAGAATATCTCAATCCGTCCCCTTTTACTTTCTCATTTGTTTTATTTTCTGTATTATTTAATCTCAGAGACCATATTGTGTTGGGTTGGACATTTTTATTCATAAATACTACAATAAATATGTGTAATACATGCGCGTAAACATATATGTAAACAGATTAAATCCATTTATTCTAATAAGACTTACTGTAAAGTGACATTACATTAGGACAGACTTGTTAAATTCACAGCACTGTAACAAATGGACAACATCACATTTCGTAAATATAACTTGTCACATTTGTTTGTCGTTAGTATTCCAGAGCATCATTCATTGTTACTAAGACTAGATTTATTTATATATAAGATACACAGATTAAACAGTTATGTAGCCCAGGCCTTCCTTACCTTCTGTAACAGTTATTCACTTGGACACTCTAAACTTTATTCTTACAACATCATCTGATAGGGTTTCAAAGGTGGCTTCTTTTTTTTTTCTTTTATTTATTTTTGTTTGTGTACAAAATTACCAAAATACAGTAATAAACAGAAATGCTGCACTGGTGGATCTGAATAATTTTCTCAAATTATTCTAAACACATTAAAGCAAAATGCACCTGAAAAAACAATTAAAGCACATTCTTATTTGCTGTTTCTGGTGTTAGACCAATTGTGTTTACTTCAGTGACATAACCCTTCACCTTTAACTCTCTTGCCTTCCTTATACAAGTGATCTGATCCCCAAACTCTAAGCCTAAGAAAGATCTCTGTCTTAGATTTAGGCACAATGAGACAGGAGACAGTGGTTAATCTCAGTAAACGTCCCTTTCCTCTCCAGACTGCAGTGTTTCTCATCCCTGCATGACTGAGACAGGTCAAGGAACAGTTTGGACTTCAGAAAGCGCCTGTACGAGTCCTTTTCCATCAGCGTGAAAATCTTACTCTGAGCCTCGTCGAAACAGGTCACGTCACACTTTTCCAGATTCCTCAGAGTTTCTTCTCTTGTTGCAGAGTCCAAATTGACCTAAAAGTTTTGAAAATAATTGAATTATTCACAGAAAT